>NC_047516.1:35630891-35863561 GCF_902827115.2 Pseudochaenichthys georgianus
TAAAAGTTATTCTTGATAACCCTCTAGAAAGATCTCATGAACTTTCCCACTCAATCTATCAAGACCCGAGCAGTTCTATTAGATGTAGGATAAGAAACAGAGATAGGGAGCACAACAACCTATCTCTTCGTCAGATGCACTCCCCCGCTTATCTAAGCCACTCTGTACCCCGTTACCCTCTACAAGGCCATAGACCAGCAGAAGGAAAATGGGGGGTGGGTAAGGGTAAGGCTTTTTAAGAATAAACCGCAAGGGTCTAAAGGGAAAAAATATGAAATATAAGGTACTATATTTTAAGTAATCCTATCTACTATTCCTATATTTGAATAATGTATAAACTATTTTAAAAATACTTTATGAAATCCTATGTTATGTTATAAACATTAGAATAACGAACTGAATGAATAAATATATAATTAAACAAAAGCCAAAGAGAAGAAGTGAGTTTTAAGTGTTGATTTAAAAACCCCAGGATCTGGGCCGACCTCACATGGAGGGGCAAAGTATTCCAGAGCATAGGGCCAGCCGCTGCGAAAGCTCGATGCCCTCGGGTTTTAAGCCTGGTCTTAGGCACAATCAACAACAGCTGATCAGCCAACCTTAAGGCTCTGCCTGGGGTGTAGCGATGGAGGAGTTCGGCTATCTAGGCAGGAGCCAGCCCATTTAGGGCTTTAAAACAAATAAAAGGAGTTTAAAATCTATTCTGGCGGCTAATCACCTCGTGGTACCGCTGGGGTTACTTACTCTCCTGCAGAGGTGGTTTGCCGGCCTTCATTTAGATCCCAAGAGGCACATACGACTTCTGGTGACCACCCCCCCCCCTACGTCACGGTGTTCAAGATGTATCCGTAACAGGATGGTACGCAGAGGAGGTGACACAGATAATGGTGGGCCGGCCCTGGACGGTTCCTCAGGTCTGGGGGGCGTTGTCTCAGGAAGCAGGTGCAATAGGGGCGTTACCCACTCTGGGCCAACCTCTCCAGGCTTGGCTACTGAGAGGGACTTTATTATTTAGTTATTCAAATTATCCAGGCAGCAGGAGCAGGATCCACCACAGTCTGTTACAGGACGAAGTGGTTGGGATTCCAGCGGTGGTGTGAAGAAAGGAGTCTAGAGCCTCTATCATGTACATTGGGCTCTATTCTGTCATATTTACAGATACTGGTGGACAGGGGGCTTGCTTATTCCACAATTAAAGTGTATGCAGCAGCCATTTCATCCTGCCATGAGAGTTTTGACGGCAGTTCAGCCTTCAGTCAGCCGCTTATGACGCGGTTTTTGCAGGGGGTCAGGAGACAGCGCCCAGTGGTGCATGCCTCCTCCCCGCAATGGGATCTGCCGTTGGAGCTCGAGGCTCTGGTCACAGAACCATTTGAGCCTCTGGAGCTCTCCTCCCTGAAGGCACTATCATTGAAAACAGCTTTGCTGCTTGCTCTGACATCAGCCAGGGGAGTGTCCGAGCTGTGTCGGTGCACCCGAGTTGCCTATTGATCCGGGGTGACCGTAGCGGGGAGACACTCAGACCAAACTCTCCTTTGTTCCCAAGAACCTAAGGAGTTTGTTCAGGACGAGGGCTATACAGTTAAACGGCTTTATTCTTCCACCCCATATTGGGGACAGGGAGGCTAAATTGCACCTCCTCTGCCCGGTGCGTGCGCTGGCATGTTATGTAGAGCGCACAACTTCCATTAGGCGCACTGAACAGCTGTTTGTGTGCTTTTGGGATGGTGTGGCCGGTAAAGCTCTGTCCAAGAAATGCCTGACAGGATGGCTTTGGGAGTGCATTTCACATGTCTAAGGACAGGCGGGGAGAGCCTTCCCCACTGGGGTCCATGCACACTCTACACGTGGTATGGTTGTATCAACAGCCTTGTTTGACGCCGTGAGTGTGGAGGGCATATGCACGGCGGCGTCTTGGTCTACGCCAGGCCCCGTCATAAGCTTTTATTTTTTGGACATGTCTGGATCCTTTTCATTGTTTGTGCTTGGACTGGTGAGGGGGAGGGGGGGGGCTGTGGGTCAGTAGGTATCTGATGCCCCCCTGGACATAATGCACTCATGTTTTCCCATGCTCCTTTGGGAACTGGGAAACATGGTGTACGGTAAGCCCCATGCAGGGCGGGAGGACTCTAGGCAGGCGGGGGGAGCCTTCCTCACTATTTTCCATGCACACTCTACACGAGGTGAGCTTGTCTGAGTGTGCTCTACCAGCCAAGTCAACTGTGGCCCCGACTTCTCCACGGTCACAGCCGGAGGAGAAGAAGTTGCAGTGCAGTGGCTGTTAAGCAAAAGCCGGTCAGGGGCAGTGTGATGGGTCGATGTTGTTGACAGGGCGTTTATGCATCATGGCTCCACCCACTGTACCCATAGAGTCCAGTAGAGGGCGGAGCCTGTGTAAGATATAACGGGGGTTACGTATTGTAACCGTAGTGTTACTCTGTAAATCCATCTGCTCACAGTTGCTTATTTAAAGCATCATATTTGTCATAAGGGTACCACTTTACAATAAGACTACCCTTATAAAGGATTCATAAAGGGTTTATAATTAGGTTATGAATGAGGTTGTAAAGACTTTATTAATCATTAACAACCATTTATAACATATCAACACAGGCTCACTAATTGGCAAGATGACTAAGCCTTATATTGGCTACTTAGCGAGAATCAACTCAGTGAACAACAGATACCAAGGATCAGTGGCGACTGGTCATTAGCGCCCCACCTAGTGTCAGCAGAAAGTATTACAAATAATGATTACAAAAAAATGCAAAAAATAAATTAAAAATATATAAAATATATTTTAAGATCATGTTTAATCATCTGATTCGTCTGTACATTGCTGTTTTAGTCTGTGCTCTTCTAATTAGTGTCTACAGTGTGCCTATTGAGCTGTTTAGAGCCATGTGGGACAAAACCCGATTCTGCCCCTCCCTCTCCCTGTTTAAGTCAATGGTGACTGTAAAAACTACACTGCGCATGCTCAGAGTATTTTCCTATTTAATGTGTGTGGCAAACAAATAATGACCATAGGGGCATAGAGCTGCCATCCCCACCATACGTCATCTCACATAATTCAGAGCTGATTGGCTGTAAGTACGTGTGCCGCGAAAAGTGTGGTGTGTGAAGAGGAGACGAGAGAGCTGCAGTGAGGCGTCCTAAAACCCGGAAGTAAGCTGCGCATGGCTTCCCTTGACCTAAAAGCAATGAGATTTCGCCATAGGATTTTAGAAAATAGCTCAAAATAAGATCTGTGAGAAACAAACCTGTTAGAGATAAATGCACGTTTTGTTCAGCCGGATAATATCCACATGTCTACCCTACTTTTATAATTTTCGAATCATAAATCTATTGATTAGATTAGATTTATGATAGACTTTTGAAACTACAAGACCATAAGGAGGACTTTTACAAAAAAGTAATAGCGATTTTTGTCCAGAAGGATAGGCAAATGGACTTAATCTTCAAGTCAAGGTAAGACTGCAATTTTATTGAAAATGGGATCTTACTAAGAGAGAGAACAATTCAATATTTAAATGATACAATTACATTTTTTGGGTATCCTTTTGTTGAACTGTCCGTTTAAAATTAATTGAAGCATCAGACAAAAAAAGCTTTTGAAAATAATATTATATTTTGATTTAGGTCAAGATATAATATTTGTAAACCTGAAGAGTCAGTGCTAGAGCCTCACCAGCCATGAACCTCACTGCAGAAGCTTATATATAGACATCTAAGTTTTGTGTGCCCCACCACTTTTGTACATATAGAAACGCCACTGCCAAGGATAGGATAGGATAATTTCTAATTACTATTAGATCTGGCCCGCCGGTATATTACACGCACACCTTCACTCAATCCTGAGGGTTTCCTCAGCTCAGAGCCTGAGCCCAAACATTGATGAACTTGCATCCAAGATGAGATGCTAAGTAACTGCTTGAACTAGCATCACAGAGCAGCACACTGACTTTACATGGATGTTTCCTTCTGCACTTTTTTTCTCGAGGCAACAGGGCACGTTTGTTTTTTTCTTTGAGGGAAATTGTTTTTTTAAGCTGTTGTTGGCCTGTGGAAAAATGTAATCATGGACTCGGGAAAAGCTGCAGATAGAGCCATAAAATGAATGCAACTGATTATTTAATGTTTAATGCTGTTTTTATAGGCAATAATTTAAGATGTGTTAGTTCTAGGTTTAATATGTGCAATAAGTTAATTTCAATACGTTTTGCAATAAACATTGAACCAGTCCGGCCCTCCACTAGTACCGATTTTTAAATGTTGGCCCACTGTGTATTTGAGTTTGACACCCCTACAAAATCTGTGTAATGCTCCACACTTCTCTGAAAACAGAGAAACACAAGAGAAGTTCCTGTCTTTCGTTGGCAGGTGAGGAAGCAGGGAAGGAGGGATAATTATTTTAAGCTTTCTCAAATGAGAAAAAATGACAGTGCTCAACAAATGACCACTGATGTCTGATGATTGAAGATTGTATTTTCTCAATGGCATTAATATAGTATGTGTTAGGGATATGTCTGAAGTGGAGTCAACAGTATTGTCAAATGCCCCTTTTATACCAAGGCTTTTCCCGTTCTAGCTCCGTGCTAGAGCTTTTCTGGTTCGGAACCGGTTCTTCGGACCGGTTCTTCGGTTCAGCTCCCGCTCTGTTCACACCGCTCAGAGCCCGACTGGTGCTGCGTCATTGTGTCATCGTTTGCATCATGACGTAACCGTTTGCGTGCCTGCTTCATAAAGCCAAACCGTGCAGAACCCCCTCACATCGACAACAACAACAATGGCCGATTGTATTGAAGCGCTACTCGTTTTGGTTTTGCTCTGTCGAAACGAAATGGAAGAAATGGGACGACTTGTCTACCAACTTTACAGTCGTTACATGCTACATTCAAAAGTTATTTGGACCTCGTGCTCCCCTCCAGCTTCCTCTGTACCTCCTCGGAAGACCAGATTCCCAGTATGTAGCTTGTCTCTTCAGTGGACCATGCTGCTTGTAAGTTTTAGGTTTTCCATCGTTGTGTACAAACTGGATAAAACGCGAGCTTTTTGTTGTGGTTAGAGGTTGATCTCGCCCCTGCCCCCGCCTTCCGACATAAGCGTGACGTATGCGGTGCTTGCTTTCTAGACCAACAACTTTTTGGTGCTTGAAACAAACCAGATTCCGCTGCAGTGTGAACAGGAAAAACCGGTGCTTTTCAAGCTCCAGCTCCGAACCGGCCCTGGAACCACGTTGGTGTGAAAGGGGCAAAAGTATCTCAACAAAGGCTCGTCTCAATACCCCTCCTCGACTCCTCTCTTCCCCTCCTCCGGGACTTGACACAGAAATCGATAATGACACGCCATGTTGAAGGACGTCCCAATAGCTGAAATGCACACGGAGGAGTCGAGGAGGGGTGAGGGAGGAGATGAAAGGGAGGATATAAGAGAGCAGACTACGCGGAAGTGTTTTCGGTACTCGCGTATAACAGCCCCGCCCCCACCTTCACAGCTGGTCGATTTCAACACAGGAAAACGGAGAACTGGAAGAATGAGTGGAAAAGTGTCACATAAATCTAAGTGCTCACAGCTCCGTGGGAATTATTATGTGCAATTCATTTCTTAAGGTTATACTAAACATTTAAGTCATGTTTAACCTGTTGAACCCCATCGACGCGCCCCCGGGCGGAAAAACGCATCATCTGCAGGAAACAGCGTCTGAGGGCTTCTTAATATTTAATAAACTATGAATGTTTCATATCCATGTAACGGGAAGAAACTCAGCTCACTGATCTTTTTTTTTTTTTTGCAAAAAAAAACCACAAAGCTAACGATGAGCCTCTGAATTATCCATGGGCGAAACACATCTTAAGGCCATTAGCACAGAACTCTAGCCATACCGATCGATATACTTATTGGATCTGCACAAACAAGCTTAGATAACATCCTGAGAGTCCACAGATTATAGAAATATAAGGATCATCACTGAGCGATCACGTGACAAGGGGAAGCAAATACAGACAACACACGACGTAGCTTTAGGTAGAAAAACACGGAGATATGCTCACCTTAGCTGTTATTCTGATCAAAAGTCGTGTTCAATGGCATTACAACAAGAAAAAACGTGGCTGAAGGTTAATCCATAGGTTAATCCAATGTGTCTGTCACTTTGAAAAAATTATTGATAATCCATAATTCAATTTGTATGCAAAAATCGGAGAATACAAATTAGCTGCTAATGGTAGCCACCAGAGTGTGTCACAACTCCGGTTTTGGCTACGTGTCACTCTCACTCCTTATTTGGTAACCTGTGTGTATGTGGAACTTTCCCTCGATTCCATTGGCTCTAGCGGTTAAAAAGCGATGTCAATCAGCAAAATCGACCAAGGGGGGCCAGAGATATGGAAAATCCACCCAAATGACCCCAGAAGTGTTTTTTTTGTTGCTAAACCTCTCTAAAAAGGTCAAATGTCACTTGTTTTGCATCAATCTTGATACAGAGTACTTATTATATGTTGTACTTTGGATTCCTAAAGCTTTTAGTCTACCATCCCATCATTCAAGGGTGGTTTTCACTAAGTAAAAAATCATTTACAGTTTTTTACTATGTTCAATATAAATGTTCTGTAAAATAAAAAAACATCTATATTGATTGTAACTTGTCTACATCCAACTCAAAGGTGTATCATTACTTTGAGAAAAAAGATTATTAATGTTCCCCTTTTAAAAGGGGACAATTAATAATATGGTAATTTGTTCTGGAAATGTCATTTTCGAGCCTGAGACCTGCAAAACAGGGATGGGGTTCAACAGGTTAATGATCTTGAACGTCACTAAAGCATAGCTATTAAGAAAGCTATTTCATAAGTGGCTAGATCTTGATAAATAACAATTATTTGTATTGTTTTGTGTTAAAATATTCAGGAATGAAATTATTTAAAATTCACAGTCCTGAATGTGGGTTTTTGGTGAATGTGGGGATCAGGGGATTCAGAGTAAAGGCTTTCACATTATTATAATTGTATTGAAATGTACATTTTACACCACAACAGAACACAAAAGCAGAACCAACCATCATACATTGAATTCCTTGACCCACAAGAGAAAGATTCATTCATTTAAATAAATAAAATGAATGAAACAAATGAACAAATAAACAAATGGGCCGGTTCTAAGGGGTTATTCAGTTAAACCCGATGAGAGGGGATTAGGGTTGCAAAGGGAAGGAACATTTCCGGTAAAGTTTCCGTGGGAAGTTAAGCTGGGGAATTTTGGAAATATTCGATGCAAAATTATACAAAAAACATGACATTTCAACAGATTTTTTTTATTTTTTTTTTTTAAATAGAAGTTTTAATTATTTTATTGAACAATTATTTGTTTCATTAAAGAACGAAAACTGGAATGTTGAGTTAAATATTACTCATCCCCCCAACCCCACTCATTAAAAAATGAACAAAAATGCACCCCCCATTCAAAGATCCCCACAAAGTCCCATTCAAAATGTTAAATGAAAAGAGCCCTTCTCCCTCCAAAAAGTCCCATTAAACATGCAAATATTCCTTCAAGCAATCCTCTGCATTTTTGCTAAACCCTTTCAGTCAATGGGCTCTTCCTGGGCCTCATCAACATCCAACTTTGAGTCTTCCTCTTCAGTGTCCCTCTCCAGCCTTGTTGAGGATGGCTCTTGCGGCTTTCACACCAGCGCTTTTCCCTTTCTAGCTCCGAGCGGGAGCTTTTCTGGTTCAGCTCCGGTTTCCCTTTTCTGCTCCCGCTCTGTTCTCCCTCCCTGAGGCAAGCCTTTGCTCCTGCTGCTCTCCGGTAGTCCACCAGCAGATGAAAAACACCCTCCTCTCCGCCTCTTCCAAGGGACGAGGGGACCGTGCGGCAGAGTTTCAGTCAGATTTTTTTTCGCCGGTCAATATGTCCGTTAAAGTTTAAATCTTCCGGACAAAATTAGAAAAGTGCCGGTCAAAGGTCTTCTTTGTTATTTATTGAGCTTTAAAACAAATGAATAAAGACTCTATATAATCATATACAGTGAACAAAAATATAAACGCAACACTTTTGTTTTTGCTCCCATTTTTCATGAGATGAACTCAAAGATCTAAAACATTTTCTATATACACAAAATAACCATTTCTCTCAAATATTGTTCACAAATCTGAAAAAATCTGTGATAGTGAGCACTTCTCCTTTGCCGAGATAATCCATCCCACCTCACAGGTGTGGCATATCAAGATGCTGATTAGACAGCATGATTATTGCACAGGTGTGCCTTAGGCTGGCCACAATAAAAGGCCACTCTGAAACGTGCATTGTTGCTTTATTGGGGCGGTCTGTGGGGGTCCGAAAACCAGTCAGTATCTGGTGTGAGGGTTAGGGGTAGGGTTAGGGTTAGGGTAATGTTGTGAATCGAGTGGCCTGTGTTCGTCGTCCATAACATACGCCTGCCCATACCATAACCCCACCACCACCATGGGCCACTCGTCGCCCATGGTTTCATCGGCCCATGGGTGGCGCGCTTCGGGACCCTTTCTGGCCTCTTCCCTCGCCTCTGCAGCGGCTTCGGACGTCGCCCACACTTTCATCGGCGCCTGGATGGCGCACTACTGGACCCTGCCTGGCCTCTCCTCTAACCGCGGCTCACGGTTCGGCTCACGGTTCGGCTCACGGTTCGGCTCACGGTTTATCTCGACGGCGGCTTCGGACGTCGCCCACGCTTTCATCGCCGCCTGAGTACGCTTTCATTGCCGCCTGAGTGGCGCACTTCTGAACCCCGTTTCGCCTCCCCCCTGTCCACGGCTCCTTCCTCCCGAGGACTTTGTGCCTGCCGCCGCTGTGCGCTCGCCTGCGGCCGGGCTGCGATTCTTCCTGCTGGGGACCACCGGGATATTCACGCCCGTCCCCACGTCGCAGCACAGCGACCCAGCTTTCTACGGCTGGCGGATGTTGTCTTCATCCGCCACAGCGCCTACCACGGCCCTCTGCGGCCTTCTGCGGCCCCCTTTCGACGGCCCGCCCCCAACCCCCCGGTGGGGATGCCCTCGCCTGCGGCCCCACCCTCCTCGGCCCCTGTGGTGCTTCCTCCCAGACCAACACACTCTCACTCCCTAAGCGTCCAATAGCGACGTTTGGTCAGTGTCCGTGGCGTCCAATTGTGACGCTCCTAGGCTCCTTCAGCGTCATAAAGGGACGCAAATAGCTTTCAACTGATTGCAATGTATTCCCATCTGCGTCGGGATTTGACGCTCATGGAAGCACGGCATTCGTTTATGCCGGCTGCCCTTAAAGGCAATGTGAGCGTCCATTCCCATTGGATAACGGAGAATTCTACACCCGGAAGTAAGTATTCCTCTTACTGTCGATTTTACAGTGATATCTGCACTACTCATCGACTAAAAAACACCAGATTATCCTTGTTAATTACACAACATTGATTGGTTTAAATTGTGTACAATGCTTTTGTATTTTTCCCTTTCGATTCGGAGAAACAAATATTTTTTCTGAGTAAAGGATGGCAGAAGACACTACACTACCCAGAATCCCCAGCTATCGTTTGGACTATACCATGTGCTCTGTTTGACAAACCCCGTTTTTTTCACCATTCATTCCATGGCTGGCGTCTATGTCACGTGATCTTCAAATTTCTCCCTGCAGAAAAAGAAAACATGGCCGAAATTCGTTTTATTCTCGGTAGAAAATGCCTATTTTAAAGTTAGTTTGGCCATTAAAATGCGTTTTGATGTCATTTGATGCGAGAAATATGAGTTGTTATTTCAGATTATGTGTGCAGTGAATGTACATGATCTTTAGTTTGCTAGTTATTACGAAGATTACTTCAGGAAATCGCGACGTTTTCATTGTTACCAAGGTGGTTGCTAGGGACGCTGCTATCAATATTATTTCTGTTATGTTGTGTAACTGTTTAATGGTGTTATCTGTATTGCTACCCCCTTCCCTGTCAATGTATAGTGTTGGTCCACAGCCTAAACATATTAGTTTAACAAAGAGATAGCCTACGTTATTTTCCCCCTGTGCAATTCTAGTCTCACATCTCACAGCACATCGTCATTAACAAATACCGGAAACAGACCGAAAACATTTTTAAAAAATAATAATAATACTTTATTCCGAGTGTGCTTGCTTTTCTCTTTGAAAGTCATCACATAACGGCATTGTAATACACGGTTCGGCTGCATTACATATTACATATTTGCCGTAGTTCTGTATTTATAGAGCCCTGATGAGAAGACAAACATGAGGAACTGAAAACGTGACGTGGATCATAAATATATCAGCCATTAAACAACATCTTACATTTCTTTTCACACAATACGTCTCCTTGCAGTATCAACACTAATTCGGCTCACTTTTATATTTGATCCAATTGGTAGATAGGCTGTATTTACACCATAAAGGTGCACAGCTGATATAAAGGGACACCTGGTGGTTAAAGCATGTTATTGAATTTAATTATTTTTATTATTAGATATTAATACGATCCCTATAAAGTATATTCATTACTCGTTATTCTCTACTAATAGTTAATTAAAGACTGTATGTAATGACTATTTTGCACATCCCTTTCAAGATTCTAAGGTTTATTGACATATCATATAGGCCTACGCAACTGTGGTGTAGTTCTGCACTGAATGAAAAACTTGGGTTGCAGGTTCCTCAATAGTGCATTGCAAGACATCTATCAATATGTGTGCATACCTCCGGCAATGTTAACTATGTTGAAGCACTTATTTTAACTGATATTATACATATGTATTATACTCTTATAGATGTATGCAGATATTTCATCTCCGGCCTTGTCAGGTATTGCACAATCAATAAATAAAGAACACAGAATTGTTGAATATAAAACACAGAATTTATGTGATTATACTAAATGATTTTCAAATAAACACAACTGCATATTTAACTGTTACACATGCTGATGTAACGCAAATGTTCCAACTTGGGATCAATAAAGTATATCTTATCTTAAGCTGATCGATGGCTACTGCCATATTTGCAAAATGTGCCTCTGAACCTTGACAAGTGCATGTTTCAGGCTTATCAATTAATGTAATGTAATGTTATCACAGGGGTCACACACATAAGACCAGCTGTTAAATAAAGCTCTTCTGACCTTAGCTGGCATGTGGGTATATATATTAATACTGCCCATAATGGGCACAAGCAATTTTCACCCATTTATTAATTATATGTTTTAAATGTGAGTGTTTCCTGTCCCCTAAACCTCCAGGGATGTACACAGTTTAATACTGGCAACTTCTTATTATGGGAAATACGAAAACGTCTTTTAAAACTACAACTCCCAGTAGAGACGTGCCATAGAGAACATGTTGCGAAACAGAATAGCCAGCATGTGTAGTTCTGGGGACGGGGTGGGGGAGGGGGGACGCGGTGGACCCGTTCAAATCCAGTTTTGGACAGTCTGCCGTGGTTCCATCCCATTTCAAGTGCTGTTCGAGAATCGGCTTAACCCTCGGAGCACACTCTCCAATCACAGAGCTTGAGGACTATCACGGGGTTTGTCAAACAGAGCACATGGTGTAGTCCAAACGATAGCTGGGGATTCTGGGTAGTGTAGTGTCTTCTGCCATCCTTTACTCCTGGGAATGGACGCTCACATTACCTTTAAGGGCAGCCGACATAAACGAATGCCGTGCGTCCATGAGCGTCAAATCCCGACGCAGATGGGAATACATTGCAATCAGTTGAAAGCTATTTGCGTCCCTTTATGACGCTGAAGGAGCCTAGGAGCGTCACAATTGGACGCCACGGACACTGACCAAACGTCGCTATTGGACGCTTAGGGAGTAAGAGTGTGTTGCCCAGACGTGAGGATTGTGTCCATGGTTGAATTCTGGGGGGGCTTGTGTAGTGATCACTAATTAACTAGGTTACATAATTCACTCATGGAACTACGGGTTGGGGGTATTGTTTCCACACATATGATGTTGACTACTTATTGTGTGTCCCCCTTTCTTCTTTCTCGTTGCTTCCCGGTCTTCAAGCCGACCACATGTGCTTTTCTCCTGCTTAATAAAGCCAACTTTGCACCTTCGATGCATCGCCTCCGACTCCCTTCTCTCGGCACTACAATATCCTTTGTTATGTTGGTCTGCAAACGTGTTATTTGTGTATTATGTATTGTGTATACTGTATGTCTCTTTTTTCTTTTAATATGAATAAATCAACTGATTATTATTATTTTATATTTTTCTGTGCAATGCAAATTAGGATCAATAATCTGATCTAATAATTTTAATGCACTTTTACATTCCACAACTATAGGATACTGTATATTCAAAATATACTGGAGGGACTGCCTTTTTATGTAGCCTTGAATGTAACGTATTTGTATATTATTACACACCATGATATATGGATATAATAACACAGTGGGGGTCGTGTGTGTCCCGTAGCAGGATGCCTGTGTGGGGGTGCAGTATCCTGTACTAACAGAGGTATACGCCCCTGTGGACTGTAGAGGTCCTCCTCGCTGCTGCAGGCACACCTTTGCTGCACCTCCTCTTCTCCTCCACACAGCGTGCCACGGGACAGGACGCACATAGAGGCTCGTGTCCGTCAGGGAGACCCGCGAGCTGTGATCGGAAGGAGAGGAGTTGCTGATCGGTGCACTGGAGCAGGATGCTGCTGTTCCCAGATCAGTGAGAGAGTGACGCTGCGCTGCGTGCCGGAGACATGCGGATCTGTCCACTCCTCCACCAGCTCTCACTGTAGTTACTGTAAAGTCCTGCCTGTCCTCACACACACACACACACACACACACACACACACACACACACACACACACACACACACACACACACACACACACACACACACACACACACACACACACACACACACACACACACACACACACACACACACACACACACACACACACACAGAGATCCTCTGCTCGCCTCTCCTGCTGGGATATGTCCTCGCTGGATGCCGGGATGCCTGGGACTCTCCTCACACTGTTCTTGGGTAAGTTCAATTCACAGTCCCGCTGCAGTTGTGTAGAAATAATTAGTGCGCGTGCGTGTGAGTGTGCGTGCGTGTGTGTGCGTGTGTGTGTGTGTGTGTGTGTGTGTGTGTGTGTGTGTACTCTCAGAGGTGTTTTCAGAAACCGTTTTTGCTGTGTGCTGTTTTATTGTTTGCTAAGTACAACCTTATGAAAATAACTGTAATCCGTGTTGGAGCTTGTTTAATGCAGTTTCAAAAAGTAATGTACATTTAATATATGACATGCAGTACTGGCATGGATCCATATGTGTTGTTAATGCCACCTAATACAGTAAGGTTATTGTTCACACACTTTGGAGGACGAGGGGTCCAAATGGCAATGTTGAAGAATTTTGAAAATGAACATAACCTCACCATGAACTACAACCTGAGTAAGATTCCCATGTGTGTGTTATCATGGGAATATTATAGTGATTGTACTTTTGAGTTGTGAGTAGCAGGAGCTTTCTTATTGAGTACCACAGTCCCCACACACATCGATATAGAAATATTATTAAGTGTTATTATTAAGAGGAATAAGCATCACCTAAAATCGTACTGTGGTTCTGGCACTTTAGGTTGTGGAACGTAACTCCACAATGGGGTTTGAATTTATAATTGTATTGTAACAAGCAATGGCAGTTCCCTTGTTAACGGGAGTTCGTGCTGACGTTCATCGCGATTATGCCTTCTGAATGAATGAATGCCACATTCTGTTCGAGGACGTTCTTTTACTTCTTTACTTCTTCAAGTCAAGCCCCTTCCCCATTCTAGAGATGTTTTTTTGTCTAGAAGATTTCAGTTTTCACTCAAAACTAGGGTGAAGGTGAATTATTTACAATGTGCTGGTTGCGTAGTATTCTTTCTTGCGTTAGTTGTATTTTCCTCACCAAATGATACAAATATAATGCATAAAGTGTTATATGTCAGTATAAATACACAGTACATACTTTTGTTTGGTGTGAAGGAAAAATGAATCTCCTTTTGTTTTACCATACTTTGTTGACAAAGCATATCGTGTGTAGTATCATCGTGAAATGCACGTTGTTGCGTCCCAGTGTGTGTGTTTGTACACACGTGTGAGCACACAGCGCGCGCCCGGCCGTAACAACAGCGCAGGGCCGTGACATCACAATTAGTGCAGTTGTCCATGGGGTGATGGGAGCTTTCATTAGTTGCATTATGGGAGCGTGGTTGGACAGGCCATGGCGGAGCAGCAGATTCTTCCTCATGGCACTGCCTCTTCACTCTGGGAAACTTGTCCTCGTCTTCGCCACAAATTAAATGCAGCTGAATAAATCTGACGGAGCCTCAATTAGTTTTGAGTTTTTAATGAACACAGTGTTTTCTCTGGGAGAGTGTAGCCACTAAGCTCTACGTAATCATTAACATATTTGAGGGTGGTCTGCGTTTCTGTGCTGACTCTGACTCTGACCTCATCGAAGTACAGCTCACACCCCAGCTATGAAGACTTCAGAGGCTTGCTATTATCGTCCCACTGCCTATTCCTGTGACCTTGAGAATCAAGGTAGTAATACAGCGTCCCGCTAGTATGGCACAATTAAAAGCTTTTTTTTACAGGATCATTTGTATCCGTCATTCATGCTGGAAACTAGCCTGATGAAAAGGAATTGTTTTCTTAATTGTCAGAGACTGAATGAATGACTGATGTGCCAGAGGGAGGATGAGGCATGTGTGCCGGACATGTTCTCTCCATCTCCTCCCGTGGATTAGTCTCTTTCACACTGTATTTTTAGCACACTTTTAAAGTGACCTTTCGGATACTAATTTTTTGTGGCTGCTGTCCCGCGCAGCACAGAGAAATATCACAGATATCCTCCTCGAGCAGCTGGAGCCAGAACCTCCGTGTCACCTGACATCCTCTGCAGTGAGTCACAAACAGTGCTGAGCCCTATCTGTCCCCTGTCTCTAAATATAGAGGAGATCACCGGCGGCAGGCCGAAGGATCTGTCAAGTGTAGAGAAATCTCCAGAGCCAGAGGTTAGGATGTGACATCTTGCCAGGCTCTGGCCTCACATCTCTGGCAGCCGCCCACCCATGTCTCCCCTGCCTCCATCTCTCTCCTCTGTCCGCCTCCGCTGTGTGTCTTAGGTGACTTTGACAGTCCAGAGACTCAAATAGGTAGATGGTCAGATTTGTTGTTGTTCTTTGCGACCAGAGTGTCCATGGACTTCACTCCTCCTCTCCATCTCTCTCTCTGTGATGCACATGCCATCTCTTCTTTGTCTCAGTCCACATTCACCTTGGCTCGGCTCTCTGTGTGTTGGCCAGCCTCGTCACTTCAGACACTCTAGGTTAGTCAGAGCTGTCGTACGCAACTTACACTCACAAGGCAACATTAAAGCATACAAGCTGACGGGTTGTTGCACCCAAATACAACTTTGTCTAGCCATGCAGGTTTTTGTTTTATTTGAGATATCACTCTCGGAGATGCTATCGGGCAGGGTGCGTTTGGCCAAATGCCTTTATCTTGACAAGACCTGGGAGGACAGGGAAGCACTTTCACTTTGGTGAACGGCATGTGAGAACTAGTGAGAAAAGGATATGTTAGAATCAGAAGATCTTTATTGTTGTTCTACTCCTGTAACACAACATTTTGCAGGCTTCCATCTATGCAATTTCAAATAGAAACAAATACATCGAAACAGTAATACAAACAGTAATATCAGCAAAGAGAATACAAAAATAGAAGGCAGTAGTTCAATGTACACATTAACAAAGTTTCAAAATGTACGGATTTTCTTTAATTCAAGTAGTGGTTTGCATTGTACCAACATTACCCACACTCAACGATACATCGAGTTAGGTGTGAAACCATGCCGACATGTTTTTTGTACTCTTTCTTCGATGGAATGCAGACAGCTAAATTAGCTAAATAAGTGTCAATGGCCAGTAGATATTTGTGCAGTCACCCAACCCTAGAGGGCTCTAGACAGGACCAAGTTTATTTACTGAAGCATTAGCTTAGCGTAGCGCACATAAGGTTTCAATATAAAGCCTGTGTTGGTTTCAGTTATTCAGTTATTAGATTGTTTTTATTTTCAAGTGTTTTTTCAAGTGTTCATCTTTAACCAGAATGACTGCAGAGCTGTTACTAATAACAGGAAGCCGCGGTGACTTTTAATGTTGGTATTAAGACATTTTCTGTGGATTTACTAGGATTTACTACAACGAGTGATACTTCATGAGCTGTAACAAAATTACCCAGTCACGTGTGGGGACTGGCCTCCCTTATGGGGACAAAATGGAGGTCCCCATTTAGGGTGAAGACTTGGTAAGGGTTAGGGTTAGGGTTAGGGTAAGGTTAAGGATTAGGGTTAGGCATGTGTTGGTTATAGTTAAGGTTAGGATAAGTCTCCAGGAAATGCATGTAAGTCAATGTAATGTCCCCTGAAGTGATGTATACATGGTGTGTGTGCGCAGGGATGTGTGAAGGGTGAGTTTTAATTAGCTGAGCGCAGCAGCAGGGGGGAACTAACCCTTACTGCGCGCCTACTTTCAGCCAGCTGACAAAAATCACAGTGACAACGTCGTCTCTCTCCCCTCTCACCCCCTTCACATCTCATCCCTTCTCTCCCTCTCTGGCTGCCTTCACTCCGTCCATCAAAACAAACCAAAACATCTCTCTTTATCACTCAAAGCATGGCAGGAGACGATGGGGCGCCGCAATGCAACACATGAGCCGGTGGCTATTTCTAAAATCAGCTTTGAACTTCAGGCGTTGTATTTATTGCAACAGGATTCAATATTTCTAAGATTTCTGAATGAATTGTCTTCCCAAAAGTCATTGTGTTGCTGACTTCACACCTTGCAATGCTTTTGAGCATTTCAAAGCCTCCCTGGATGGAGGACAGGAAGCATCCCCTGAGAGCAGCTTTTGTTTGACTCCTCCTGTAATGGAGGCCATATGTTCTCCATGTGTTCACTGTGAGAATGAGGTTAATACTTATTTCCAAATGATTTGTCTTGCGATATTAATTCCACCCACCCCGCAGATGTATGGGCTGTCATGTGGGTGCGTGTTCCTGCGCAGTGATGTAGCGCTGTGCTCATGATGGCTCGTCAATGAGAACAGAGTTGTTTGTGAGAAGTCAACATCCATGAGAGGCAGCGATCAGGCTGGTGGCTCATCTGGAGCCGTCAGGAACATCTGAGGATACATCGGGTTTCTCTGATCGGATGCTGCATTCATGTCAATACCAACAATCTGATCTCTTCTGCCTATCTGGATTATTGTGTTGCATTGTTGGAGAAGCCTGTGAGCTAAGATTTTTAACGACATCATTACTCTGTAGCTACATTAGTTTGACAATAAAGCACCTTGAACCTTGGATGTAAGGCAGCAGTACTGCAGTACATACAATGTGTTCCTGTGTGTGTGCAGGCTTCACTGATGCAGAGTGTTTCAATCTGACACTGGGAATCAAACATATCTGATCAATGTGACACTGCTGCTGCAGGGCACGTCTGCTGTCTGGCAAGTTTTTCTCAAAGTGGGGTCCACACGAGGACAGGGGGGGTCTGCACTGAAAAACTGAAACGGAAAAGAGCGAGATTAAGACACGATACAAGAAGAACAAACATTTAACAGCACATCACGATCACTGAGAGAAATATGCTCAATGACCCTTGAGCATGCATTTGCCCTGTGATTTAGATCCGTATCTACTGTTAGAATGAACACATACACTTAACCCTTGTGTTATGTTCACGTTTCGCACCCTTTGGTAATGCTCGGGTCAAATTGACCCGGGACATATTTCAGGGTTTAAAAAAAATACAGAACTAAATTCAACATACACAATTCCTTTATATATATATATTGCCTTTAACTCATTCCCCAACAATATAAATAAAATATATGATTCGGTTTTCAAAATACTCTTTGCTAGATCAAATGTAACAATGGAAGTGTCCATCGTTTTTTGTGATAAAAATGTAATTTATGTTAAAAAAAAAATACGCTGTAATAAAAACTAAGTTTACATGTTGCTCATGCTTTTCTAGGACTAATGTAAATGAAACATTTTTTCATTAATGTTTATTATTTTTAATCTGTCATATAATAATCAAAGCCCTGAAGGAAATAAAGCAATTTATCAGCAATTGGAACACAAGAACCACATCCAAAAGTATTTGGCTGTGAAATATAGAGAGAATGAAACATCCATATAAATGACATAGAACAGATATAAACACAAAGCAAATAAAAACAATTAACAGTCACTATTCATAAAATACAGTATATCCGAAAAATATATTGATGAAGTGACGCTGCAGAACATCATGTGAGTCAATGGGCAGGTCCGTTTAGGAAACACATGATGCGCAGAACTTCTTCGTGTGTGTATAGCACAGATGTACTTGTTGCAGTTGCTGCATGTAGTCTGTGTCTTGGAGTCCTTTGAGGGTCCACAGACTGGGGGTCTTCCAGAAGCTGGCTGTGGGGGTCTTCCAGCGGCTGGCTGTGGGGGTCTTCCAGCAGCTGGCTCTGAGTCAAGTTCATCTTCCAAATTTGCTATCAAATTCTGAGTTTACCTCCACATTATCCTCATCTTCAGAAATGTCTTCCTGTTCCACTTCACCGTGTTCTTCTAATGCATTCCACTCACTCTCATCCATCATTAGCTCCAAGGCTCTGGGCAGAATATCTTTTGGCCATTTTGTTGGTAGATAATTGTAGTTCTGCACTGCACTGTTACTACACTGAGGTTATGTCTCTGTTTAGTCCCTCCTCCGGCGTGCAGGTGCGAGGGGGACAGTGCGAGAAAATGGAAAATGTTTATACATTTCTGGAAGATCTAAAATGTTTATAATGTTCTATGATAGTTTTGTGTACACACTACAAAGGGTAAAGATCAAGGGAAAACAGGATCAAACAGCTTCTCTATGCATACAATTGTGTGTGTGTGTGTGTGTGTGTGTGTGTGTGTGTCTTTAGTTTGTGTGTTTCTGTGTGTGTTTCTCTGTCTGTGTGTCCTGGTATTGTATCCGGGTCAGATTGACCCGAACCTCTTATGAAGGACATAAATGCGGGTGGGCATTTTTTCATAAGTGGAAACAAATAAAAACAATTCCACATGTCCTTCACAATAAATAAGCCCCGGCCATTGAGTTTCAGGTTGAACAACAATATCCTTATATTTTGTTTTTATTCATTGAAAATGGAAATCGGGTCAATTTCACCTGAACACCACACATAAAGTCAACGTTTCCGTTTTTTCCGTGTGGCTTTAAAAAGCTGTGGTATGGAATATACTGTGTACACCTGCAGCGTGCTTTGGCGAGTTTTTCTTTTTTTGTAATCTGCTCTGGCTGATTGACGGACCAACAAGGACAGCTAATTAGTCTTCACTATTAATTGTAGTCAAACAAACGGTCTGTGCGGGATGAAAGCTGCTCATATCCTCACACTTCAAGGAACTGTGAGACAAACACTCCGAGTCTAGCAGCCTTATCGCTATACAACCAAACACATTCAGACATTACCATGAATTGGTTGGTGCTGCAGATGTAGTTAATACGGTTGGTGTTGCAGATGTAATTAATAGGCTTAGTCATGTCTGCAGTGACTGAATGATGGCTGAGTGATATGAAGGCCAGAGTTTCCCCCTACATCCTCTGGCTGGAACGTTTCAGGAATGAAGTACACATTTCTTCTGGAAATGAAAAGCAAATAAAGTAAATTGATCCCTGTTTGCAAAATATTTCAAATCACCCAATCAGCCGAGGTCAGGGAACTATGCTTATGAAGCAATATGCTTAATCTCTGGACCATACTCACGTCCTGACTTTCATTCCTGCAGTCCCTCTTTGTTTTCTCCTTTCATTTTGCTCATAGACATCCTCTGTGAATCAGTAGAATAAAATAAAGCCCAATGCAGCCAGACGTTAAGGATACATCTGTTAGAGTTTTATCTTAATCTGATCTCAATATATCACGCCTCAACGTAAACTGTCTCCGGATGATGGCCTGCCTGCTTTGACATTTTCAGTTTTGCAGTTATGTCAGAACCGGAAGGCTGACATACCTGCAAACATGAGACTGAGAGAAATGCTTCTGTCTCCCCTTAAACTCCTGTATCCTCATCCCTCAGTATCCCATAATGCATGTCGGTCAATGGTTAAATAGCGCTATCAGGCAACAGAATGGTTCAACATGTAAAGTGCGGACGTATCATAGATGCCAAGATGCTTATGGCTGCCTCGGTGCTGTGGTGCATTCTCTTTGGTCTTCTTTTGTTTGTAATTCAGTTTTTTCTACCTATTTCCTCGTACTATGTTTATATATGCCCCCCTATACAACATAGATAATTCACTATATTCTAAACCTACTTTAGAAACAAAACTTTGACTTTAATTAAATGTATTATGTCAACACATTTCATATAAGTGTACTAGTTGAAAGCAATAATGTTAGGTTTAACCTAATATTTTTTTACTTAAACTTAATATTATCGCTTTCAACTCACCTAATATAGTTATATGAAATATTTTGACCTCATACATTTAATTAAAGTCAATATTTCAGTTTTTTCACCGCATTAAACCTGATTCTTAGACCCCATTTACACGCAAACGCATACGAAATGCAAACGAACCGAATACGAAATCAAAAAAGTATTCTGTTCACGCGAGACCGCTTGAAAGCGCTGGAGATGCTGTAGTACATATGCCGGGCATGTAAGTGGCGCTGTACTTTCGCAGGAGACCGCTCGATAGGCGCTGGAGATGCTGTAGTACATATGCCTACAAGTTCATGTAATTCTCCATGTCCATTTGTTGCTGATGGTTGTGGTAGAGGAGCGGTAGATTTTGCACTAACATCTGTAGCATGGTCAGTAGCAGTAGCAGTAGCTACTGACCATGCTACAGCAGTGAGCAGCAGAGGTGGGGAAAGGTGGGGCTATGGCTTCATCGTTATCAGGAAATGATCGTATAGGGCGTACACACGGAGCGTTCCGGTTGCAGATCTATCCACCTTGGGACCCGTTATCGTTTGGGGGTCCGTTTCCGCGTTTCCGTTACGGCCTCGTGTGAACGAACGGGCTATACGAAAGAGAAAAGTAGCGGATACAACCGTTTGCGTTCTCGTGTAAACAGCACCTTAGTCTCATGGCAGCATCACATTTTCTAGGTGTTGGACATCCTGTAACCATCTAATGTTAGTCATGCAAAGCAGAAAGCAGTGGCTAAGAAAAAGGAATGCCTTTATTTCTTGCTAAACTTTGAGACCACCTGATCCCCATCAGTTCTGTTCTAGGTGGCATGACACGTTTCTCCAGAGAGAAGCACTGACGTGTGAGGGTCTGACTTCATGCTTCAATTAGCAGTGAAATCTGTCTTAGTGTGTGAACATTCAATGTTTAATTTATTCAAGTCTTTCATTAATTCATAGAGTGATTTGGTCGGTTTCCACTGAAGAACAATATATTTCCGAATATAAATGCAGTAAAAATAAACTGATGTTCATTAGGGTAAGGGAGAAAATAATTATGGGGGATTCAGGGAATTACACTCTTTTAGACTAATTTGCATTGTTAACAAAGAACATATTGATAGTAAGCATATAAGTAAGAGTTTCACTGATCACAAATGTAGTTTCTCTTCCTTTGATATCTGCCCTGCTTCTGCTTGATAATGCAGAAACAGCCACTGAGGTAAGACCAATGTTTTCCATTAGAGTATTCATGCTTCTAAACAGGGCGTGATTTTGGTCAATTTTGGCAACAAATATACAGTAATGCAGGTTCATTTAAATGTAGTAAAAAACTTGAACAACATAATAAAAGTGTACGTGAAGATACTGCAGAAGGGTCGTAATGCAGATGTGTTTCCTTCCTGTTGTGTGAAAGTGCTTTGAGCGATGGAAGGCTAAAGTCCTTTCCTATTGGCTGGTGTTTTTGTCACCAGCTGTCTCTCTTCTGTCTATTCTTGGCCTTTGTACCTTGGTGCTCATGCAGGCTGACAGCCTAACTGCAGTGTGCCAGGCTACAATATAAAAAAACAACACAAAATGCTACCTTATCTGCTCTGATACCTACCTTGGCTTTGTGTGTGGTGTCATGTTATTTGGGAGAAGACAATATAGAAGAGCTGGAGGAAGGACCACAATAGAATAGGCAAACAACCAAATTACAGGTCTAGGATGCGATATATCGTATGTGTTTTAGAAACTTAGGGTTAGGGTTGGAGAGAGTTAAAGCTGTGAGGGGATATTATTTAACACCAACCTTTATGTCATGACAGTTAGTTTGAAGCTTTAAAAAAGACAAAATTAGGTTAAAAGGCTTGACAGCTACAGAATGGAGAAGCGTACCAATTACACTTCAGTTGTACTCAGGCTGTTTTCCTGAACAGTGGAATTTCTCATTTTAATGACATGCTGTGATTTCTGGGTGGTTGCGTTTCTTGATCAGTTACCAGTCAAACAGTTCCCGTATTCTAAGGTATTAGTTTAATGGGTTTTATCTCTGATTGGAAAAAACTGATTAAAAAATTTGACCTTAATGACCAAAATTGATCTTTTAAAATAATGTACCTTCCTTTCTATTTTGGAGTTTAATTGTTTGTTTGTAATTAGTTCATACATGACTGATATTTCCACTTTGATTGAATCCACATTTTTTCAGAACATACCAAATCTGTCTCATGAGAATCTTAACATAAACTGTAGTTTTGTCCTTTTAACTTCAGAAGTTGTCAACTCCAGCTTTTTCCCGTTGATATCTTCCTAATGAATGGATCAAATAGCGTCAGTAAAGAAAAGCAAGATCAAAGACTCATTATAACTGACATGCTTTGAGGTATTTAGAGCAGAAATCAAAAACTGTGTTTGAGAATAAGCTTTGGTTTCATCAGTTGACATCTTGTATTGCAGCTGACTGTTCCTCTTAGACGTTATTATAAACATCTCTTTAGCATGTCCAACCTGTTCCAAAGGACATTTGGAAGATTCTTGTTGCCTTATCTCAAATTGCATTCACACATTTGAATAATTCAGTTCCAGGTAATCTTCCCCCGCCAGATATTTTAAGGTAATTTTCTTCTTCTAAGAAGCTGTAATCTCGTCCAAGGAGAAAATAACTGACAGCTGAGCACAACCTTGAGCATTTGTGCTTCCTTTGTGTCGAGAGCGTTATTACAGAGAGGAATGTGTTATGTGTGGATTCCGTGTGCACAGGGGAACACATGTGTGGAAAATGGATTTCTGTCCCCTAAAACGCACAGGGCTTATCGTCCGCTGCGCTGGGTGAAGCGTGGTTCCAGAAGCACTCTCCAACATGTCAACAGTAATAGGCCTGACATACCAGTGGCTAGAAATTAATTGGGTAGCTGTCCTGAAATTCCACAGCACAGTGGAGTGAAAACAGTCTTTAAAAAAAGATTTCACAAAAGCGAGCAGATCAGAGCTTACAAACAGGATTTCATTCTGCCGCGCCCTCGCAGCTCAGCCATTTGATTTCTCTGGTTGTCAATGTGCTGAAGGGGTGACTGATTTGTCCAGAAAGCTTCTGCTTTACCACAGGAGACACATCTGAATGACCTGGTGTTTGGCATCAAGAAGGGCCTAAGGTCCTGCAGGAAGTTGCTGACCTTTTCTGTTAGCATTAAGAAGAGGGCAGGCTGTGGAGAAGAACAGAGAAGGTGGTCCGACTGCAGAATTAAGGACCACTAAAAAGCTGAATCCTTTTTGGTTGTGTCATCAAGGAATGATACTAAGCTTATTTGTACGTCATGTTCAATTTAGGTTTCCGTACAATGATTGTCGGTGTAACTGCAGCGGCGGGCTGTGCAGCCTCTTTGAAACCGGTAACGCAAAATCACTAGAAATCTAATACGAGAAAAATGAACAACCCCTCCAACTTCTATCAAATCAAAGTTGAATTATATAGCCCAATGTCTGCCTTTTAAAGATGAACAAACCTATATTAAAACTGCGGTCACAGACGTGCACGCAGTTGTGGGCGGGCCTTCGCGTCCGAGCGCCTGTCGGGGAGGGTCGCCGTTCGTCCCGCCGTCAAGCAGACGCGGGCGAGTCCTCCGAAATGAGCCGTCCGTAATTTCTCAAATGTTCGCGTCCCGGACTCCTCGGTCCTCCGGCAGCGACCCGGAAACAGATGTGGGCGCTCCGCCTCGAAGGAAAACAAATGTATGCAAAGGCTCGTCGAGGATCGATTATCGCGGAGGCTGTCTGGAGGAGCAGTAACCGTGTGGTGCAGTGGGTTGTGCAGACTTTCTGCCCTTTACCGTTTGTTTACTCAATACGCCAGGGGTCACCAACCTTTTTTATGGTGAGGGCTACTTTAAAAAAATAAAACAAGTCGGGGGCTACTTTTACTCCTCTTTTTTTTGTTTTTTGCAGTGTATATATTTAGCACATTTTAACATTATTATATGCTTACCTTTAACCTTTGTGTTCTGTTTGGGTCGGTGGGGCACGTTTTCAGTGTTTACTAAAAGAACATGTATGCAATTTAATTATTTGAACCTGCTTTATTTGGGGGTGGACGGGCCTCACCTCCTCTAGGGGGGTCCTCACCTCCTCTAGGGGGGTCCGGGGGCATAGCATCAATCTGGTGCACTTTGAGCACAAAATGAATTGATGGATACAGCTCTCAACACTCAGATGAAAGGGAGCTGTATACTTTTCAATAATCCAATCATCTTTAGAATATTATCACAACCAATAACAAAGTATTTAAACTTGTTTATTCTTATCTTATGTTACCTAGTTAGCATTATTTCTTTTTCTTTATGCATATTTCACTAATCACTCCCCTTTTAAACTGTTCTTTTTACTGTACTATTACACATTGGAATGATTTCTTACTTTATCTATATTAAATAGATAAAGGTGTGCTCTCCCTAGCTCTCTCTCTCGCTCTCTCTCTCCCTCCCTAGCTCTCGCGCTCGCTCTCTCTCTCTCTCTCAGAGTCTGTGTGCTCCTCCGTGGCGATGACGGCTTGCGTTAAAAAATAATAATAAACATAATTTGTAAAGTGGGGGGACACAAACGGGGTATCGAAAAGAGCGGGGGGCATGTCCCCCCTGTCCCCAGTGGAAATTACGCCATGCGTGTGTGTGCGTCAAGTGCAATAAATATATATGCAAGTTGCAACACACACAGTAAAACTCTGCCCCTCATGTGTTGTATAGGCTGGCACGACTAGGCTGTTCAATGGGGCTGATGTGCTGTGTAGATTCTGCCAGAAGGAAAATCAGCGGGGAGGTGCCACATTGCTTTTTTTCCCGACTGCAACGCTGGTTTCGCAAATAAAGCAAGAGCGTGATCGATATTCATTGTGGGAGTGGGGGAGGAGGGGTGTTAGATAGATAGAGTTGTAGTAAGTAGATAGAGTTCACTATGATTTAGGTTTCCTTTATGCATAGGGTAGATTCTTTGAATTACATTTCCTTTTTTGTTTTGTGTATTTTATACATTTTGGATTTGCTTGGCGAGCTTAGAACATGCCCCGTGGGCGACTGACGTTGCCCCTGCGGGCGACTAAGTGCCCGTGGGCACCGTGTTGGCGTCCCCTGCAATAAACGCATCTCCTCTGGATATTAGGCTACGTATGTTTTTAATACAACTGCTTTAATTGTGAGCCGACATCTACAGTGAGAACAGCTGCTGAGGCCAGTGCAGAAAGCAGAACAGTGTGTATAATATATATCACTCAATAATATAAGTAACAGGCCGATATTACATACTTTATTTGTATGCTTTAGTAGATATCTACAAATAAACAGTTGATATTTTTCATGAAACCAAATAGTGCTTCACATCATAACATATACATGGGCTGTAGCCTGATATGTATTATATGCTTTAAGAGCTGTATGTGTGTGTTATGGAGTGTATATGTGTCTGTTGAAATTAAATGTGCCGCCAGCAGAGGGAGCTGCTGGACTAACACTCAACATCATTGCCAGCAGTGTGTTTGAAAGTGTGTGTGTGTGTGTGTGTGTGTGAGTGTGTGAGTGTGTGTGTGTGTGTGTGTGTGTGTGTGTGTGTGTGTGTGTGTGTGTGTGTGTGTGTGTGTGTGTGTGTGTGAGTAAGAGACAGATGATGGAAGGCAGAGTAACGTATCTGACATCTAAATGTAGGAAAATGGTACATTCTAGCCTGTGAGCTCCCTGTTCGAGCGACTGACTATTCATTCGCAATGTAGCATCGCATTGGATATGGGGTGAACTATTTCTGGAATGGACATTTTCCGGCCATTTCCCTAGGAGAAGTGTGCAAAAACGCACTTAAAACGCACATCTTTCAAAATGGCCGACTTTATGGGGGGCGGGGATAATGGAAGCCATTTTGAAATATGTCCGCAATTCCATGAGGAATGTCTGTGCCAAGTTTCGGGTAGTTCGGAGAAACTATATGTGACTACTGCACAATATGGGGCGCAGTCTGGAAAAGGTTGTGGGTTGCCACGTGTGTTCCGAGTTTAAAGGCCGTAACTCTAAAAAAAACGTGTGTTCAAATTTGTACACAAAGTTGTGTCCGTAAGTGTTTTTAACCCTTCGATTTCGAGAAAAAACTGAATAGGACACGCCCACATTGATCATTGGTTACGACACTTTAAATCTCAGTTTATACTCATCCTGCCAGTATATCTATGACAAAATATATTTATTTCGTCCACCCGTTCTTGAGGTATACATTTGGTGTGTTTTTGACGCCCCCTATTGTCCAAAATGAACATGCTTTGTCGTGCTTATTATCCAAGACAGACTGAACCTATCCACCGAAATCTGTGATATTTGGATACATTTCGGATGAATTGTGAGCATATGTCTAGGCCACACCTTTTTGCTAATACGTTTCGATTGATGTCGGCCACAATTTTCCACACCTCGTGCTCATTTTCTACGGTAATATGTCCGACCCTCCAATGATGCTGTAAACTAAGTTTGGTGATGAAAATCAAAAAATTGAAATTTAAGTTAATATTTCTCTGGTTTTCACATTATGCTAATTAAAAAATCAAAGTAGGCAGAGCTTCGGGATACGAGAGGATAATATGTAGAGCAGCTCCACCCGGATAAGTGTGCCAAATTTCAGGTCCGTCAGACTTACGCTGCAACTATGTAAATTTTTAGAAAACTGAATTTTCACAGGTGGCGCTAGCGAGCATGTTGGAAATGTTGCACCCATCGACTCCGGAATGTAAAAATGTTCACCCGTCCTGGCGGCGTTGCCAAATGTCGTTACATGAATAGTGTCGTAACCCCCTCAAAAACAGGTCCAATCCCCAGACTATGAAGAACTATAATAATAATTCTATGCATTACAATAGGTCTTCGCACACTTCGTGCTCAGGCCCTAATAACAGGTTTCCCTCAGGGTTATTAGAATATGATAAGACGAAAAAGCTACATTTTGTAGTACATCATCTTAAATGTTCAGAACTAAACATGGTAAAGCAGCGTTCAGTTATTATGCTCCAAATATCTGGAACAAACTCCCAGAAAGCTGCAGGTCCGCTGCAACTTTTATTACTTTTAAATCCAGGCTGAAGACTTATCTTTTTGTCGCTGCTTTTAATTGAAACTGAGCCGTTGTGTTCATCAGTAAAGTGAAACTTCTGTACTGCAAAAACGCCTTGTCAAATTTAAGGCCAAACGTTCTAGATATAAGCATGCTTGCACTTAAAACAAGCACATTTGGCTGCCAGTGCAGTAAGCAAATTTCACTTGATAAGATGTCTTAAAACAAGTCAGGCTGTCCGACTATCATTATAGCACATACAATCTTGAAATAAGATTAAAAAGACTAATTTCAAGCAATCTAGTTAAAGGTGACATGTCATGCTTTTCCGGTTATTACCCGTCCCCTTGTGTGTTATGAAGGTTTTTATGCATGTAAACGGTCTGCAGAGTCAAAACCCACAAAGTACACCCTGTAGCGAGTAAAACTCTAAAACAGAAAATACCTCCCCAAAACGCCTCGTTGGAGATACGTCACTGTCCATTTGATTCTTCCGGGGACATCATGATGTCATGTCGTCCCCGGAACGAAATGGACCAATCCGTGGAGCCGTTACGTTACGTCCGCGGAGCCGTTACGTCCGCGGAGCCGTTACGTTAAGCCCCCGCTGATTGGTCCAAATTGACCAATCCACGGACTTCCTCACACACTCAGTGCAGGCAGCTCTGCTGATCTATCCTCCCTGGCTGCAGGCTGATAACAGACAGTTGGGATCGCGGCGAAATTCTCTCTGCAGACCCATTCTCACAGCGTTTATCAACCTTTGTCTTACTCAATATCAAGCCACACTTATTGTTTTTACTTCGGCTGTGACTTTGTGTGTGCTCAGGGTGAGTTTGGCTGTGTTTCGCTGTGTATCGCTAAACAAGGAAACCACACCTCCATGGAGCTTAGCGCGATTCACAACGTGCCGACCAATCGGAGCACACTGGGCTCACAGGGAGGGGGGGGGGCAAGAGCTGCAACGAGCCGTTTAGTGGAGAGAGTGAATACACGTACTTTACAGAGATGCGAAACCAATGTGAGTTTGGAAAATTGCACAGTCTAAATCTATTCTAGTAGACCTCAACAATGGAATTATGATCAGTGGAAATGGCCATGACATGTGACCTTTAGGCCTATTTAATGCAAAAGAAGCCTATTATCCCACAAAACTAGGGTACTTTTAGCATCAAATTACTTAAAATGAGATTTAGGGAGGTGTGTGGCGCAGTGGGTAGTGCGTTGGTGTTAGGGTCAGGAGAGCATAGGTTCAAACCCCACTGCTGTCAGCATGTCGTTGTGTCCCTGAACACACTTCACCCCAAATTGCTCCTTTGGGGATTGCCCACAGTATTGAGTATGTAAGTCGCTTTGGATAAAAGCGATAACAAGTTACATGTAATGAAATTCTTGTTTTTAGGGAGCTAAATTAGAACACATGCTCTTAAAATAAGTAAATATGACAATTCTTTCAAAAAACACGTTTTTATTAAGTCAGTCCATAACAAACAGGATCATTTATTAAATGAACAAAGCTCTTCAACATATATACATCCTCATAGAACTGACAAACATTGGACACAGAATTCAAGTTCTCTACTTTTTTGTGAATTCTGCCCATTCAGCTATTGCTTTTTTGTATGAATGAGTAAGGTCACACTCGTGAATACTGTCCTTCAGTACCTCTGTCTGGATGATGGATAGGAGAGTAGCAACACATTTGGGGTAGGTGAGGAGGAAGGTGTAAAAACACCCCATCAGGATGAGTGGAGCCTCGTACATCATTTCCCTAGGTAGGGTCATCAGTGGGATGTTGCCAACAGCCAGGAGGAGGTTAGTAGAGTCTCGGATGACTGGACTGGTGATGGACCGTTTCTGGAGAAACGTATTGGTGTCCTCGGAAGGCTGAGAGCAACAACGTAGAGACAAAAAGTAGAAACAAATGAAACCTAAGGGCATCAAGTTTTATTTCAGTTTAACTGATACTGACTAAGACTCACCTCAAGAACATGGAATAGTGCCTCACTTGCTGACCCAAGCTTTTTGGGTGGGGCAGTTGGGGAAGGAAACATTGAGGGAAGTGCCTTCATCAAAGCAATCGCTTGTCCAGCTGAAAAACAATATGGATACATGATCAAATGCATTGTGCTTGTTTTTGTTAGGCAATTTGACTTTGACATTAAGTGTTGTGTAACTGAAAAGTAAGCACAAAAGCAAACAAATATTTCTGTGCAGAGCCCAAGGGAGTATAAGCTAATCATGTAAAAACTATGCTGTTGGTGAACGACAGTGTATGCGTGTATCCCTGAAGCGACATGAATCTTAATGTCACCTTGGGAAATTGTACATAAACTGGTGCTACTTTTTTTTCAAAACTGGCCTGAATGTTGCGCTAAGACAGAGAGCGTGGGATCACCAAAATCAAACGGTTCTCCTCGGGATATTGAATGTGCACAGCGAAATGAAAGAGTGAAATATAAAACGATTGCAGTTATTGGATCAGCAAACTGAAAGTTTGGCTGGATAGTGGGGGGGCAGCGGTCGGGGTGAATTTATAATATCTTTCACTGCAGGGGATATAAAAAGCACTTGTCAGTTGCACAAGGGAAAGCAAAACAATAAGGGTCACCTGTATACATGACAAAAGGTAGTAGTGTTTAAACCCTCTAGTGACCACTACTACCTTATAACTACCATTTTGCCATAATTCAGTCATCAAAAAGGAGATCCTGTCCTATCAAAATAATGAAAATAAGCTAATACAATCACATCCCATGCGGCCATTAAATGGTCACCCCCAACCTATAAAACATCAGTGTTATCTATACATTATGCTTACATTTATCCAAACCCATTGGTGGCTTCAACGACTTGTTCCACACTCCAAAGAACAGCGCATTTTCGCAAAAGCTTATCGTTATAGTCGTCCACATACTGATGAAGTGTGTGAAAATTCAAGTCAAAGATATTGTGATATTTTTTTTTGTTATCCATATCGCTCAGCCATACTTGGTGTGATAAGCTGTTCATGTGTAAATGTGTAATGTGGCATGGATTGTTTGAACAAGTTTGGTGTGATAAATGAAAAGCACCACAACCTCAGCAATTAAGATATTGTTCTTTGTCCAGTATTGCTTATGCCATAGATCAGTGATTCTCAAACTTTTTTCAATAATGTACCCCCTTTGAAAAAAAAATTCAGCCATGTACCCCCTGATCAGCACAAAAACAATGTGTTAGGGAAGAAATGCCTATATAAAGAGGTACAGCACAGTGCTGCACCATCGGTGTCTGATTTATTAAAACAACAACCTTGTAACTGAGAAACACTTAAATGCTACATTTCAAATGTTTACAATCCATCACTAAATTCAGGGCCAACCGAATTTAACATCATGCAATAACACTAAGACGACATTAGTTGCATTGAACTGATCTTTTTAATAAGTTGTACTTACAATATAGTGAGAAACATGGGCTTGTGCTTCACTGAGGATCTTTGTTATTCTCAGTGACAGGAAGGCCACTGCAGTTTTTACACTTCACGTTTTGAAATATGTGTAAGTCTGTTAATATAAAACCCACACTGCTCAAACTTCCTTACTTTTCCTAAAATTGGTATTTTTTTTTCATTAACATAACAATAAATCTCACGTACCCCCTGCAGTACTCCAACGTACCCCTAGGGGTCCGTGTACCCCCATTTGAGAACCACTGCCATAGATAATAAGAGACCAGATAACAGGGGAAAGAGACGTTCCTTGAAGGAAGAGGGAGGGGGTACTGAGTAGCTGGCAGTCCCTCCCAACAGTGTCCTCACTGCTCAGGGACCCCCACCTTGTTACCAGTTCCAGGGCAGTAACAGAGTAGAGATTGCACACCTACCTCAGGAGTCAATGTCATGCATATCATCAGTTATTCTGGTCCATATCCTTTAGGAGAGTGTGTTATGATGATTATCAGTTCATTTTGTGATTATCATTAAAAGAGATGTTAATTCTTGTTTGAATTGTGTCTTTTACTGTCTTTACCAGCTGGGGAAATAACTTATGTTAACCACAGAGCTGATGCTTGAAATTCATTTTTTTCCTTCTTGCCATACTAGTGCTTAAAATAAGGCTTTTAGCCTTGAAGTGGATGTTTTATAGACAGGTCCCTTGTATCTAGTTAAACATAACTAAAATAAAGACAAAGTTGCTTATCAAGACAAGGCAAGTAACATGTATTTGAATTAAGTCACAAAATCTTCCATAGAAAGCACTAGATAAGCTATTTAAACTCAAATCAAGACAAACTAGATTTAGAATCTAAATATATGATTATTACACTTGGTTAGTTCTGCAGGTTTTGCAGTGTGTGAACTATTCATATCTTAAACGCCACTGTAACTTTTTATTCATGTAATTTTTCTTTTAATGTTTCTTTTATCATCTTTTCTTTTTAATGACTGTTTTTAAATGCCTTTGTCTGAATGTATTTCACAGCCCCACCTAGTGTCAGCAGAACGTATTAAGAATAATGATTACAACAAAATGCAAAAAATATATACAAAATATATTTTAAGATCATGTTTAATCATCTGATTCGTCTCATTGCTGTTTTAGTCTGTGTTCTTCTAATTAGTGTCTACAGTGTGTGCCTATTGAGCTGTTTAGAGCCATGTGGGACAAAACCCGATCCTGCCCCTCCCTCTCACTGTCTAAGTGAACGGTGACTGTAAAAACTACACTGCGCATGCTCAGAGTATTGTCCTATTTAATGTGTGTGGCAAAAAAATAATGACCATCGGGGCATAGAGCTGCCATCCCCACCATACGTCATCTCACATAATTCAGAGCTGATTGGCTGTAAGTACGTGTGCCGCGAAACGTGTGGTGTGTGAAGAGCAGACGAGAGACACGTCCTAAAACCCGGAAGTAAGCTGTGCATGGCTTCCCTCGACAAAAAAGCAATGAGATTTCTCCATAGGATTTTAGAAAATAGCTCGAAATAAGATCTGTGGGAAACGTAGCTGTTAGACAAATGCACGTTTTGTTCAGCCGGATAATATCCACATGTCTACTCTACTTTTATCATTTTCGAATCATAAATCTATTGATTAGATTTATGATAGACTTTTGAAACTACAAGAAGATAAGGAGGACTTTTACAAAAAAGTAATAGAGATTTTTGTCCAGAAGGATAGCATGGACTTCATCTTCAAGTCAAGGTAAGACTGCAATTTTATTGAAAATGGGATCTTACTAAGAGAGAACAATTCAATATTTAAATGATAAAATTGCATGTTTTGGGTATCCTTCTGTTGAACTGTCTGTTTAAAATTAATCGAAGCATCAGACAAAAAAAGCTTTTGAAAATAATATTATATTTTGATTTAGGTCAAAATATAATATTAGTAAACCTGAAGAGCCAGAGCCAGTGCCTCAGCAGCCATGAACCTCACTGCAGAAGCTTATAGACATCTACGTTTTTTGTGCTCCACCACTTTTGCACATATAAAAACGCCACTGCGAACAACAATGATAAAAATATTGGATATTGGACTACAATATGACTACAAGTGTTAATTCTAATATACTTTGAATACATATATGTTTAAAATCAAATCCGACTATCTTGTAGTCACATGTGTTTCCTGAAGGAGAAGGAGAAAAGAAAGAGGTTGGTCTTTCCTCAGTTTTCACTTTGAGAGTCTCTAGAGACACCAAGAACACATATGTATGCTCTTTGAAAAATTATATTTGCCTATTAGGCTATATCCTCTTTGCTGCAGATTTGGCTCAAACTTCATTTTAACAAACAGTGAGAACCACGTAAAGAGCCATCCAAAAAAGGCTCCACAAATTAATAACGATACAAAACCTGAGCAAGAACATGAATAATCAGTGATATATCGCTGATGTGTTGAATAGCTGTTAAATAACTCAATGTTAACAATAAGAACATACAAACAGCGTGTTGATTCTTCTCTGTAATATCTAGTACCTTGATCAGCTGTTTATGGCTCTTCCTCTCTTTCCCCATGTATTTTGTTTTACTTGATTACCATTGTACTCTTCAAATTAATATCTGAGAACTGGGACACCGTGACTGAATATATATTATACATTTCCATAAACTAATGTGTGAGTTCTGACAACAAATATCAGAATTGACATGACTGCAGTGACTGGATTCCACCGAGAGCATACTGGGAGGGACTTCAGCCCGGTAACGTGTAGTGGAATGAATGAATGAGTAAATGATACATTTCCCTTTCCACATCACTTGGAACATGTGGAAAAAAGCTTGATGTCAGGGGGCGGTGTGCGCTGCCTGATGTAATGCTGAAGTTTACACCTTCTGTCAGAATGCACTGTACCATATTCTCCAGCATTAAGTGTAATACTTCCTCATAAATTGATGCAACAGCATAAATGTTAGCCCCTATTAAACCTACACAGACCTTCCTCTGAGGTGTTGCACATGCAGGACTATCAGTATACGTATGCTGTCTGAACAATGTTTGTCAAACCAGTGTGCACAGAGCAGAATAGAAATCAGGTGTAAACGGAGCAGAGATCAGCTCTCTGTTCCCACAGCTACTGGACGGTCTGCTTTACGGGAATCATCAGCACAGCATCTCCAACCAATCAGAACATGTGCTCTGTTTAATACAGACTGGTTTTAATTCCCATGATGCAGAGCAGGAGTTCAACACACACTATACTAGGTTCAACTTCAATTTGTTGACATAATACATTTAGTTTTAAGTGTACATTTAAGTCAACATATCAGTTTTTTCTGTGCATACACACTCACAGATGTCTTTCAAAAGATGCATGAGGTATAAGAATAATTTATTGACAGTCAAATTGGAAAGTTAAATAAAAACGATGAGACTTTAGAGATTGGTTCTCCAAACTTGGCATTTGCCCCGGATGCCGGATATAGCATTCCACACTACAGTATACATAGTTTACACATTCATGATGCATGTCCAGTATGACACTGCTTCAAACAAGAGCAGTTATCAAAATGAAAATAATTTATTTAGTTTAATTTAGTTATCTTACCAAACGTAGTAAAGGAAATGCAACTCACAAAAAAGTATGGAAAATGGCAGACGACATGGTTATGCATTAATGAATATATGGATCAACAGCCAAGAGGAAGCACGGTGTCTTTTTGCCCTTTGTCATCTCGTTAACTTCACTATTTATTGTTTACTTTTTAACAATGTGATTCATGTTAGTACATGTGTTGGGGTTGGGTGGGAAGAGAATATGCAGGGGGAATACATTTGAGAAAAGTAGGAGTAAGAATCTAAGAGGAGGGGACCTGAAGGCAGGAGGGACACAGATAGAGCAACGCTCCAAGAAAGGCAGTAAATGAGAAGACTCCAATTAGGTCTGTAAGAAACATGTAACAATGCAGGATTCATAAAAAGAACAGCTTTGCAAATGTTTTATGGGGAAGGAAATGCAAGGAATAGAACATTTAATTTAAACAAATGTGTTGTGTGCGAGAAGACTCAGCAGGGCACCTTCAGGAGAGCAACTCAACAAAGAGCACGGTTGTAGTTCACTTCAGCTTCTTCCCATTAAACATGATGCAGAATATGTCAGAACAAGAAATGAAACGTGTGTGTGTGTGTGGTGTGTGTGTGTGTGTGTGTGTGTTTGTCTTCATCATAATATGGGGCTCACAACATGATAGCATGATCACAGCATGGGGTCCGTGTGTGTGGTAATTATCCAACATTGTAAGACATGTTGTCTAAAGATAATTTTTAAATGTAAGCTCAACAACATTGTTGTACTGAGTTCAGGAGCTGACTGATGAATAGGGTTGTTGACATTGTGTGAAAGGGTGTTACAGTGATTCCTGCTGAACTAATGTATGCCTGTAACACATGTGGGATCTGGCCAGGGCACCAAACCACAGCGTGACTGTATAATTACACATCATCACCGTTTTGTGCAACTAACTTTCCCAAAGCTCTTACAACATTGGCAATAGCATCATGACTGCACTATGACATCGAAACAATATGACAGTTTACGAATGACAGTCACACACGAGGAAGTGCTTTCTAAGAGGTTCTGTTGTTTCAGAGCTGCATCCTGTCCTCCTGCCACAACAGATCAATACAGACAAAACAAAAGGACGCTACTTAATATTATATAGGCAATGGCGTTTCTAGACCAATTCTACTGGGGGGCCATGATGGGCCAGTTATTCATTGAGAGGGGCACATTCCATGTGGAACAAAGAAGACAAAGACTGGTTCAACATTTAAACGTTCTCAGTTCAGTCTGAAGTCAAAGGACACAAAACACATAAAATACCGTTATTGGTTTTTAATGACAGGGTTTGTGTCAATGACTTAGTTACAATTTTATTTTAGTTACTTTACCATTAACCTTAATGCAGTATGGGGTAATAAATACATTATTTATGCAGCTAAACATTGTTTTTATTTTATTTCTTAATTTGTATTGGTATTCGTTTTAGTCACATAATTAGTTTCAGTAACATAGTTTCAATTTATTTAATAACATTACTGAAAAAACACTGCAATTACTGCAAAAATCAAAGATGTATTCTTTTGGAGGGGGGCCACAGGGGTGCCCTAGATCTGTGATACAGGGGCACTGGTTGGCCCCCCCTAGAACCCCCCACGATTACAGGATGAAGCTTACACTGCTCAAAAACTATTTTCACTAATCATATTGTGGGTAAAAGGGACCAATAAAAAACTACTATGTAACGATACAGTCACCTGGTGCTGGTTGTCTCGTGGTGGATCTCTCAGGACCCCCTACGTGCGGTGCATCAATTAAAAGTGGTAGCTGAAAACTTTCCTCATTACTCACTTAGTCTTTTCTAGCATTGCAGTGGGCGCAGCAATTGGTAATTGACTTGAGAATGTATTTTTGGAGGTGGAGGGGTGTGTAACAGGGACAGTCCCAGGCCCACCGGGCCCTGCGCGTCCACAGAGCTTCATCACTCTGCCCCCCCCCCCCCACACCTCAGAGAGGAGAGGGGGAGAGTGGCAACATGAAGGGAGAACAATAACGCGTTACAAGAGGAATTGAAGAACAGATCGTAAGGTGTTTGCATTCTAGCGGTGCAGTGCTTCCTGCTCCCTCCTCTCACTGAACCCCCCCCTGCCCCTCCGTCTATGCAGCCTCTGCAGTGCTGGCACACTCCTCTGTAGCACCCACCTGTTCTGCACTGTCAGTAGGGAGGACCTCTCCTACGCACACACTCTGAAGAAACTGAAACGGTAACTCTGATTAAATGTAACATAACTGTGTCAGGTTAGTTCAAAAGCAATAATATTAAGTTGAACCTATTGTTTTTTATTTAAACTTATTATTATTGCTTGCAACTAACCTGATGTGAAATATGTACACATAATACATTTAATTGAATTCAATGTTTCAGTTTTTTCAGTGTATACACAAAAACACACACACACATCGTCATAGTTCCTACTTCAAGTCAATAGTGGCACCCAGTGAGCACCTTTCTCTCAGCACATTGAGCAAACCTGTGCACGCTACACGACGACTACAATTAGCTATTAGCTCAAATCTGGCATAAATCATCTCTTCTCTTTTCTGAAATTAATATATTTGTATGCATGATGTTCAAATATATACATAAATGCACTAACTTTGTGTATGTGCGTTGGGTGAAGACTAAATGCATATCTTTTGATTTAAAGGGGAATTATATGTTTGATTGTAAGAAGATGCACATTAATTAACACGAGCACTTGAGTCCATCATGGAGATGTGCCAGATTATGCCGTACAGGATAATGTTCATCTGCAGTCCTTGCAGTATAACAATGGGCCTCATTTATCATCAGCATACCAATGAATCTATATTGAAGGCATTTAGATGCATACGCAGTGAAAATGCTTCAGCAGAAAATAAGCCAGCACCTGCCTGTTTTAAAACCAAAGCATATATTTCAGTGACTCTTTTTTAGACTTTCTTTTTTAGAAGGTGAATTCTAAAACATTTTATGCATTGTGAAAAACCAAAAGCAAGCAGTGCCCACCGGGGTTTCATCCAGCATTAAGACCCTTTTTACTAACTGGCGGAACGTTAATACTTCTTCATGGGCGACATTGGCAGCAGTCCAGAGCCTCCCTTGTAAACACACACACACACACACACACACACACACACACACACACACCCACCCACGCACGCACACACACACACACACACACACACACACACACACACACACACACACACACACACACACACACACACACACACACACACACACACACACACACACACACACACACACACACACACACACACACACACACACACACACACACACACACACACACACACACACACACACACACACACACACACACACACACACACACACACACACACACAGTAAGGTATCATGGCTTGTCAGCAATGTTTTTATTATCTTCTGCTCCCTGTTTAAAAGGTGTTCCGGGATAACTACATGCACTCTTTTTTAGTAGATGATTTAAATGTAATGACAGTGTGCTATTGTGCTGCCTTCTGGGTGTTACTCGCAAACTGATATTATGTCTAAAAACCATTGCATTTGCAAATACTGAAGTTTGCTACCAAATATGTCCGTGGCCTTTCCAGAATGGCGTTACATTTGAAAACAAATGAAGGTTTATGATGTGACATTGGGGTTTGTTAAGTTTAGGAATATATTAGATGTAGGTCAACGGTCAAGGTTTTGAAATGGGAAGGAACAGAAATCTCCTGTCTGATGTTTTCTACCCGAAGCCTCCCTATGCTGACATGTTACTCAGTAAAGTCATATGTAAAAAAAAAACAGTTCTAACATCTATCCCAAAAATAATGTTTCCTGCAGTCCACCATTTAACAAGACACCTGGAACTGCAATCCAGGTGACTAAGAACTCTGAACATTTAAAGTTTTCAATCAATTTTATGTTTGCAAGAGAAGTCTAGCAAAGCCACTTTAATGCATGTGATGTCATCCAAATGTTAAAACTGTGTAAAGAGGAGTGGGGTCCGTCAGAGCCAATGAGCAGCGAGGCGCACAATAGGGCTGTGCATCTTCACTGGTCTCACGATTCGATTCGATTACGATTATCCTGTCAACGATTCGATTCGGTTCGATATCCCGGTGCATCACGGTGCATCACGATTCATACCAATGCGTTGCATCCTCAATTTTCTATATTACTGCACATGGCTTATTTTTCATCAATGCATACATGCAGTAAATACATATGAACTCTCTTTTTATTAATTAGAAAGTGCTTCAGAAATCAATTACATAAATGTCTTGACATTAATTTATAAACCAAAATAAATGAATTGTATAGGTCTAGCCTCCGTGTGTGAAGTTGTTCCATTCTCAATGTCCTGAATGTGGCATCACACACAGGACTTGAGTCTGAACACAGCAGACAACAGGAGTATTTACAACAGCATATACAAACAAAAATACTGCATGTGGGTGCACACTTACATTCTCTGTTTTACTGTTACATAAATCCCATGAATGTATGAGATTAAATTAGCTTCATTATATCTCAGTGATTAAGTGAATAACAACGTTTCTATCGGGTCACTATCAGCCTGTCACTCATTATTTTCAGGGAGGGGGCGGGGCTTGGAGTAACGGAGAGGAGACGGTGATCGCGGAAGCTTTTTTCCTCCTGCCTTCACAAACTTTACACACGTATATATCGTCTGCAAATTGCTAGAGGACATTCATACTTTGCAATCCAAGACTTAATTAAATCCACCAAAAACCTGACATGATTGTAACGCGATTATTTTTGAAAAACATAAATCCCTCCCTGTGTCTCTGAGCCGCAGCGACATGCACGGAGTGATTCAGAGCGGGTCCTGCTGTTGTCGGTTCTGGACTGGTGTTCTTGTGTTGGTGGATAAAGCAGACTGCTCAGTGTTGCTGTGCCGCTGTCACGTATGTTCCCTGATCTCTGCGTCACCGACCGATTTGATATTAAAGTGACAGAAAAAACGTTATAGTAAAGCCGCGGCCGGAAAATCAGGAAGCAACGTTACTACTCTATAACCGATTATCTTCCGTCACTGCATCGAGACCGAATCGTCCACGTCCGCATCGCAATGCATCGTAGAAACGATTATTTTCAACACCCCTAGCGCACAATGCAGGAGCACATGTAGAAGCTCGTTAACTTTTGGGGGTTTATGCGCTTAGTGGGCGATTTTTACTCAAGTGAACACGGCCATCTCAAATGTCAGTATCCAGTTATTATTAATCATGAATATCTTTACCTCGGTCTTAATAAACACAGCAGCGCACATACAGCAGGGGGTCAGAGGTCACAAGTTTCCACAGTCATCTACTATCATAGGATCAGTATATTAGACAGAGTCACGTAATTGTGCGACACAGTGTTAGTCCACGTTAGGTGTTCTTTACACTTGATTCATTACTGGAGCTTGATCATTAGTTACTCTCCTCCAGCATGTGAGCGCTTCAATTAAAGCAGCATCAAGTGAGTGACAGATGTTCCAAGCAGCCGAGAGCAACGCAGCGGAGTCCCCGCGCTCCTTCGCTTGTTCTGTGCATTCATTTGAAGCGTTGCTGTCTCGCTGTTTGAGCTATTTATAACCTCAATTTGTTTCTCCTCATCCTTATTCATTCATGTTGCCCACCTGTATTGTTTCCCTTGCTGATGCAGACTTGAGAGCACCAGTTTGCAGTTTGTGATTCAGTTGTTCTGCAGGCTAAATGCAAGAACACGCTGACACAGGGCTGATGCATTCAGGGAACATACCCGATGTTGTCTTGCTTTTTCACATGTATTTGATCAGACCATGCATGGCCCAAAGTGACAGCTTCTGAACCCAACTGATCAGAATTAGGTTTATCAATCGGCGCGTTCACACCGGAGTACTTTTCCCCATACTTTTCCCGTTTAGTTCCGTTAGTACCCCTTATGTCACGTTCACACCAAAAAGATAGGTAGGGTTAGGGTTAGGGTTAGGGTAATGTTGTGAATCGAGTGGCCCATGGTGGTGGTGGGGTTATGGTATGGGCAGGCGTATGTAATGGACGACGAACACAGGCCACTCGATTCACAACATTACCCTAACCCTGGGATCATATAATATACTATTATTTTCGCTGAGCATGTACGAACTGCGCATGTGTGAGTGGCAATACTTTTCCTTACCAGCAGGCGGCGGTAGTGTGTATTTGTCATTCAAAACAGGCAACAACCGGAAGACAGAGAAGAAGAACAGACTACGTGATATAAACAAAAAAGCATGTGTTCTTTGCAGGTGTTTGTTGAAGTTTGACGTGGTGTTTCCAGCAGTGAATAACAGCTTCTGGCCTGGACACAGTTTGCACCTCACCGTCACATTCCTGTCTATTCTTCGGACGAACTCAAAATAATGGGCATACCTCCACCCCTCGAAAGTTATCGCTGACTCAGCCATGTTTATGCAGCACTGCACGTGGAGATGTGGACGCGCAAGTCGCGCAGATTACGTACATATAAACCTACAAAGTACTGATATAGTAAATTAAAAAAATATTATTTTTGTGTAGTTGTATATTGCAATAATAATGTATGGTTGTCACAAAATCCCACGGCACACCCGGACTTGCCTCACGGCACACCAGTGTGCACCAAATCATAATCTCGCCTAGGGCACCAAAATGTCTAGGGCCGGCCCTGCAGGGAACACTCTGCTTCTCCTGCTGTTCTGTCACTGCTGCCTCTCTCTCTGTTAGCTAATGAGCTAATTTGTTGAATTTTAAATGTTTATCCAGGCCGCTGTGCAGCTCATTATCAGCAGATCTGCCAACAATCATCAAAGAGAGGCTGAGGCCGTGGCTCACCAAGGGTTTGCATTTTTTAACCTGTTCCAAGGAATCTATCTTTCATTTTTAGTGTAATAATTTCAATAATTTACATGTATAGAGAATGCTAGATTTAATGGAGTAGCACTTCTGTCCCTGAGTCCTAAGATATGCAAACCTCGTTGTTTCTGAGTCAGTCGGTGGGGATTGTGTTTCCTCCGTCTCTCCAGCGACTCGGCAGGCAGTCCTTTGAAGATCCTCTTGTTTTCTGATTCCACTTAACGTGCTGTTGTTTGTTTAGAAATAGGGATGCTAATTTACCGCTCTGCTACGAATAATTATATTACATTTGAAGGAGATGCCGTTTTTAGATAACTTCTGGAAGCCTCGTCTTTGAATACAAATCCAATGTTTATTGTAAGGATTTATATTTGAGTATTTTTATATGTATTTCCTTCCGAATCCTACATTTGTAACTTTGACATATATTCTTCACATTACTCGTGCAAATAAAACATGCTAAAAGAAAGCTAAGTATTACTTACATCATCAAACATTATTCTGTATAGCTCCAGCGTAATTGGCGAGTTGTGCATCTCTCACACTCCCTTTGCTCCTTGAGAATGCATTATATGCTTACTGATGCTCTGCATTTGTTAAATCCCCTATTCAATTTATATTCAGTGTGATCTTAATGAAAAGCTACAGTTGCATTAATCAAAGGACTTTATGTGCAGGAGCTGCACTGAATGCATTTGCTTGATTATCTATTTGTTTGTTTGGTCTAAATCCTATTAGGGAAAATACAGTAAATATGTCGAATGAGATGATGACTGTGATTATTTATTTTGTGTTCATTATGCAATTAGAGGATTAGGATTCGGTTCAAATCCTCTTACACTGCATTGTTTGCATTATGATGTGGATACCAGAGAGAGATATCTCAATGCTGTTCTTTGGAGTCCTCTAATGTATAGGGAGGCGTGTGGCTCAGTGGATTGTGCGCTGATCTTCGAATCAGAGAATAGCAAGTTGGAGTCCCGCTGCAGTCAGCATGTCGTTGTGTCCCCGAGACGCTTCACCCCAAATTGCTCCTGTGGGGATTGTCCACAGTATTGAGTATGTGAGTCGCTTTGGATAAAAGCGTCTAACAAGTAACATGTGATGTAATGAAAAATGACAGCATCAAAGCAAAAACATACAAACAAAACAAATGTTGACACGGGAAACTGTTCTCTTCCTTGTTGTGTTGTTTGGTTCCCTCAGTTTAACCAAGTCCATTTGGATTCTTTTTTTCCTTCTAATTTGTTATTCTTTTCTAAATAACACACTGTTAACACACAATTATCCTTGTTTTTATTTATTTGTTTAATTCTATAATCTCTGGCTTTTTTGGAGTCCGTCAGGAACTGAATTTCAAAATAAAATATCCGGAAACAGACGTAGGCCTATATGGGACATTTCGAGCATCATTGCGATACACAGCCACTGAACTGATTACCCAAGATCCTCAGCTATGGTTTAAGCTCGGTGATTGGATCTTTTAGCCGCAATGCCCGTTGGGATATGGTGTTAATAAGATATGAAATCCGAAAAACATTTAGGAGTTTAGGATGGCCGAAGACACTACACTACCCATAATCCTCAGATATCATTTGGGACTACAGTCCCTTTGCTTGAAAAACCCCGTGATGAATCTTCAAACTCTGGGATTGGATGTTGGAGTGGCAGTGCGCCAAGGTTAAGCCGAGCGTCAAACAGCTCTTTAAAATGGAACGAAACCACGGCAGACTATCCAAAACTGAACTCGAACGGGATTTTTTTTTTTTGTAGCAGGCACGAAACACAATACAAATACATTGCTTTTAAAATTGTTCTGTGTGACACGAAAAAAAGAGGAAAATCGTGTTGGTGAACACGAATCTATAGTTTAAATGTCGTGACTATAACACGAAATGCCGTGAGACTGGGTTGGGAGGAGAGACTCGTTGCTGTTGAATATTTGGTCCAGCAGAGTGATGTGGTATATAAACAGTCTGAAGCACAGTCTGCTGGAACTATTGAGTTCACATTTTATCAAATATTTGACTATGTGAATTTATATTTCAAAATAACTGTGTGACCTCAACACTTTGGTCTTATCCTGAGAACTCAGAACATCTGACGTATTTTATCACAAAACGTGAAAATCTCTTAGCTTGTGCTAACCACAGACTTTATTTTAGGTATCTAACCAAAAGCCTGTTCAAAAGTCCATTGACTTTATGACAAACAAACCTGATGTGCTGAAATGCTAATGCTAGCTTATGCTAACCACAGACCTTATTATATAAAGCATTTGGCTCTGTGGGACTAATAAAGGTATTCTGATTCTGATTCTCAATAAGCCTGGTTTTGAAATCAAAACAAGTTTGATCTGGTTCACCAAGGTCCTCTAACCCTCCTGTTGTCTTCGGGTCAAATCTGACCGATGTACTACTTTCATCAATCATAACTTTTTTGTTTTACATTCGATTGCATTCAGGCTTTATGATATCCTTCACAGGAGACATTTGAACATATACAATTGCTGATTACCACTTTCATTGCATTTTGGATGATTTAGTCAACTTTGTAGCACCCATGGTGTTCCCGGTCAAACATGACCGCCATAAAGAAAAGGAATTTTTAACCATCCGGATCAGATAAAATGTGCCCAATTCCCCCATGTGAATCACACCTGGCACACACAAACACACAAACACACAAACACAGAACAATTTGACACATGTCCCGCTCTTATGTGCCCCTCCCCCACATGGATCACACCTGGCACACGCAGTACATGTTCAGTGTCTGTTCTTTGTATATGTACTGCAGTGTTTCATGTGTACCAGTACTCTGATACCATATGTACAGTTTGAAAGGGTGTTAAATTACATTTGGTGATGATTAATGTTTTTTGTGTTAATGTAATAGCAGTTAAAACAGGACCGGTCAAATGTTACCCCGAACACCAAAGTAAGGGGGGGGGGGGACGAAGACAACAGGAGGGTTAGTTAAAGCTTCCTCAAAGTTCCTTCTTTGTTTGATGAAATGAAGGTGTGGTCATTACAATCAGGCTATAATCTCTTATTGTGCTGCTCAGTGAAGTGTGCAAGCAGGTTTAGCAGAGTCTGTTAGAAGCCGAAAGGAGCTTTAAAATGTTTCTGGATAACAGAATCATATGTCTGCTTACTTTTGATAAGCGTCTCCAATGAACGCTGACCACTGTGAGCACAAAGCAGGTTCAATCATTGATGAAGCTTAGCAGTATACTCTCAAATACTGAATACGAACAGATGAACTACATTTCAGTATGTGCGCCTCCATTCTCCGTCAAAAAGAAAGACAGAAAAGCAACAAATAGTAAAAAAAGAAAAGAAAAATGCAATTCAAGCAACCCAACGGAGAAAACGGAAGGAAATTATGGAAATTATGAATAAGATTTCAAAAACTAAAATAAATTGTTCTCCAAGTGTTGTCCTGTAACTGATCTGTTTTTAGTTTTGCTATAAGGCAGGGAAGTCAGACTGACTATTGGACACAGTATTGGCTACATTGGCATGCAAGATGGAAAAGAAATGTGCATATTCATGTAAATGATGAGGTCTCCCTAATTAACAGAAGAGCTAAAAGGCTAAAGCAAATACTCTGCTTGTATAAACAGCAGCTTCTCAACACGCAATGTTTTCCTTATTACTGACGTGCACATGTCAACTTATGTATACACATTAATAAAGCCATAAGTTACATCTTGCAAACCCCTGATGGGCGCCTCATTATAAATTGGTAACCAACGCACTGCACCATTTCATCTTTGGAGTCGTGTTTTTCTTTTACTCTGCATATTCTGAGAGAGTGAGCGCGCATCTGCGTCATCCTGCCTCTCTTTGTTTGCTCGGTTATAAACAAGGATTGGGTTCAGCTGTGGTTTTTACTTTATTTGGCTTTTTGGAAGAAAACAGTCATTACTTTGAATTCTGGGCTTTGCGCCAAAATAGGTTTGTCTCCAGAATATGCACCTCTCGCTGTTCCTGCCCTTATACTGTTTTTCATGTATCCTTGCGGTGCTGCAGTTCTGAAAAGTGTTGCCTTTTTAAAGACAGGGAAAGAGGAATAAAGAGTTAGAGTGAATTTGGAGATCAAAAGAAAATAAGTGCACAATTGTATGCAAGATTCTAGAGCCTACATTTTTGATAACTAATGCAAATTGCTTATCAGGAAATGCTTCGACAAATAGAGTAACAAAATATTGTAAAACGTTATGTGATCTCGCTCCCTGATGGTCAAGTGGTTTTGGCGCTTACCATGAACCTCTTTGTCTCTCATCCTTTTATGTCATCTCTCGGCACTTATCTAATAAAATCATAAAATGGAAACGACTGCGTATCCCTCTATTGCTATAGATAGGAAAAAACTGGCTAGCATTTTGGATGATTAAGCATACAATGATATGGCACCAGTTTGTATCCGAGAACGTTCAAATACATATCATTCCTTTAACATGATTAACCATTAAAGGATAAGTTCACAATATGTAAAGTCACTCTTGAATCAATGGTTAGTACAAAAAAAGAAGTCCGATAGCTAAAATAAGTTAGTGGATATCTTCCAATGTAACCTTTTGGAATAAAATGCCCTCTTCATGTATCAACCCACTTTGTTTTTCTTACTTAAAGCACTGAATGGTTTAGGCCCAAAATACATGTCTGACCTCCTGCTAAATGATGAAGCATCCAGATCTCTCAGGTCTTCAGGGACTGGTCGGCTTTCTGTTCCCAGAGTCAGAACTAAACATGGAGAAGCAGCGTTCAGTTATTATGCTCCAAATATCTGGAACAAACTCCCAGAAACCTGCAGGTCCGCTGCAACTCTGACTACTTTTAAATCCAGCAAGAAGACTTTTCTTTTTATCGCTGCTTTTAATTGAACTATTCACATCTTAAACTGCACTGTAACTTTTATCCATGTACTTTTTCTTTTAATGTTTAATTGAACTATTCATATCTTAAACTGCACTATAACTTTTATCCATGTATTTTTCCTTTTAATGTTTATTTTATTAGCTTTTCTTTTTTAATGCTTAATGTCTTTCATTTTTTGTAAAGCACTTTGAATTGCCTCGCGTTGAAAAGTGCTATATAAATAAACTTGCCTTGCCTTGCCTTGCTTAGATGTGGAAGCCCCATTTTAGCTTCCGATACATTTAGTAACACTCACAACACATACATAGGGATTATTTAACGCCCAATTTGATCATGATGAATGAATTGATTGAGAATCAAGCAATGCAGGAAGTTTTAATGTTCATAAGGAGTCCGAACTATAGAGCGGTGCAGTGATGTATTTTTGTAGGCCAACTCGGAAGTAACCATTGCATGGGCTCCGTCGACAAAAAGCAATGGGATCTACCCTTTGGATTTCGATATATTGCAGAAAGTTAGCTATGTGGCAAACATAAGTTTATGATACTTAAGACGTTTTGTTCAGCAGGATAATCTCCACATATTCATCCACTTTGTAATTTTTTTAAGCATAAATGCCGTCAGAAACATAAAGGTAACATCATGCTATCAACCAGCTACATCACAGTTGCATGGCTTCGCTTCATCACCGCTAAGCTAAAGGCTGCTAATGTTCACTGTGATGAAGTTTTTCATGACATAGAAAATGTGACATTCACCAGTGTGGTATTTACTGACGTATATCTCGTAGAACAAAACGCGTAAACTTGTTTTTACACTGACCTCATTTCAGACTTCAAAAGCAAGTTAAAGGTCCCATGTCATGGCCATTTCCACTGATCATAGTTCCATTGTTGAGGTCTACTAGAATAGATTTATATTGTGCAATTTTCCAAACTCACATTGGTTTCTCATACAGCATCTCTGTAAACTACGTGTATTCACTGAATTTCACTCTCTGCCTTTAACGGCTGGTTGTAGCTCCAATAGCTCCAGCCCCCACCCTGTGAGCACAGTGTGCGCTGATTGGTCGGGACATTGTGAATCGCGCTGAGCTCCGTGGAGGTATGGTTTCCTTGTTTAGCGATACACATCGAAACACAGCCAAACTCACCCCGAGCACACACAAAGTCACAGCCGAAGTAAAAACAATAAGTGTGGCTTGATATTGGGTAAGAAAAAGGTTGATAAGCGCTGTGAGAATGGGTCTGCAGAGAGAATTTTGCCGCGATCCCAACTGTCTGTTATCAGCCTGCAGCCAGGGAGGAGAGATCAGCAGAGCTGCCTACACTGAGTGTGTGAGGAAGTCCGTGGATTTGTCAATTTGGACCAATCAGCGGGGGCTTAACGTAACGGCTCCGCGGATTGGTCGATTTGGTTCGGGGTAAAGCATGACCGTATCGTGTCATAGCTCTGGGTGCGGCTACTGGCGATTCCTACGTCACAATACCCAGGAAGCAAACAATGGACAGTGACGTATCTTCAACGAGGCGTTTTGGGGAGGTATTTTCTGTGTTAGAGTTTTACTCGCTACAGGGTGTACTTTGAGGGTTTTGATTCTGCACACCGTTTACATGCATAAAAACCTTAATAACACACAAGGGGAGGGGTAATACCCGGAAAAGCATGACATGGGACCTTTAAAAAAATCATTGACTTCGAGACAAGGGAACAGGAAGTGCTTCTGGGTTCTGGGTTTTTGGACTCAATCCTACACCACTTTATTGTTTAGAACAGACCTGCAGAATTGCAAACTAATGCTTTAAGATGAAGCGTTCGGACAGTGTAATCAGTTATTGATTTCTGGACTACACAAGGTTATACACTTAACATTTCTGTCCAAATTCACATTCTTTTGAATGTATGTGTAACCCTAACCCTAAAAGACTCTACTCAGCAAATATCACTCTTCTGACTATCCACAGACCAGAGGGGGGAGGGGACAGATACATGTGGTACCCCGACAGACCATAATGAGACATGAAGCAAGCACTCCTGTGACCACATGCACTTCCTCTCTCATGCATTATTCAAATTAATCACCTTGTGGATATTTGGGAGCATTAGCGTTTGACTGATAACTATTTTACATCCTTGGCACACAAAGATAAGATCAATCTGCATATTCCGACGTTTTAAACCACCACACCTTTTGAGCCCATGCTTAATGGATCAGACGGAAAGCTAAAAGAAGCCTTCATCTCATATTTCACAGGAATAAATACTCTCGTGGGCATTGTTGCTATAATAATAAATCAATGTTTTTATATCAAAACTATAGGAAATGAAGAAGAACAGATACATTGACAGAACAATACATATGAAAAGCTAAACAAAAACATAATGTCAGGTTTCTGCCATCCATTGACAAACCTGAGTAAAAATAAGACCAGCATATACCTCTACTTCAGCATGGTACTGCAGCTGCTGCTGTGTTTTTATTAAATATTTCATACACCGATGTGACTGGACTCACTTCCTCAAAATATGATCAACTCTGATCCACCTCCATATCCTTTAGATATCTCTCTCTCTCCTGGGATAGCCTAGCAGGGTGGCTCTGATCTATGGGCATGTGTGTGTGTGTGTGTGTGTGTGTGTGTGTGTGTGTGTGTGTGTGTGTGTGTGTGTGTGTGTGTGTGTGTGTGTGTGTGTGTGTGTGTGTGTGTGGGTGTGTGTGTGTGTGTGTGTGTGTGTGTGTGTGTGTGTGTGTGTGTGTGTGTGTGTGTGTGTGTGTGTGTGTGTGTGTGTGTGTGTGTACATCAATCCACCGACATCGCGTGTGAGTGGCCCAGTGCTGACAGGAGCAAAATGCTGTGGCCTTTTTGATGGATGCCCACTGTTAACATGAGGAGCTGCAGGGATCCATCTTCAGCAGCCTGATTAAAATACACAGTGATGGGGAATATGTACACATCCAGGGGACAGAGCACCCTGAAGGAAGCCTCTTCAATAGCACAAAGCCAACAATGATAGCTGCATGGTAAATACTTTGATAATCCACATTCCATTTGATGGAAATTCATAGATGTCTGGGTTTACAACAGTTTCTGCTGGGGACTGTAGGGTTCCAGATATATATGCTTAACTGTATTGGGAATTCATGTCACCTTATTAAAAATGACTGAAACTGCAGCAAAGCTTCGAATGACACGCTTCAAAGTGAAGTTTACAAGGGTATTTAACAACCTGATCTCACCAGAATGCGTGACTCCACCACGACTCCTTAACACCACAATGCGTGGTGGAGTCACGAACTTTGTTACATTTGCGTGTCGGCACCACGCAAACAACCCCAATGTAAAGTGAATGAGGCTCCTTTGTCGTGGTGCACACACGCATTTCTACAACGTGCATTGTGTGTAATGCAACTGTTAATTTTATTAAATTAGTTAGTTTTTAAGGAAGGCCAGAGCTTCAGCTGTGTCAACTAGATTGTTCCCTTCAGTTAACGTTATTTAAAAGATAATGATCATGTCTTGTATTACGAGCGTCCATTCCCATTGGATAACGGAGAATTTTACACCCGGAAGTAAGTAGCCTATTCTCCTTACTGTCGATTGATTTTACAGTGATATCTGCACTACTCATCGACTAAAAAAACACCAAATTGTCCTTGTTAATTACACAACATTGATTGGTTTGAATTGTGTGCAATGCTTTTGTATTTTCCCCCTTCGATTCGGAGAAACAAATATTTTTTCTGAGTTTTTGGACGGCAGAAGACACTACACTACCCAGAATCCTCAGCTATCGTTTGGGACTACACCATGAACCCCGTGATCAGTCCTCAAGCTCTTTGATTGGTTGACCTCCAACTGCATTCCATATAAAAAAAAGGTTTCGTAAAAGAGAAAATCATACTTTATTCAGCAGTGCTTGCTTTACTCTTTGATAGTCATCACATGAATGCATTGTAATAAATGGTTTGGCTGCATTAAATATTACACATCTGTCTTAGTTATTTATTTATCTACAGAGATCGGGCATCAGAATAGACCGGAAACTATTCTTTTACCGTTCTGTTTTAATTTCACAATAAAGTTAGTAGTAATATTTTGTTTTGATATTATTGTTTTTTATTAACTACTAGACGACTGGGTCATGTTAAGACCATCTTTTTTTGGTTGCTATGGGTTTTTTCCATCGCTTTTGTGTTACAAATATCAAAACAATAACAAAATAATATTCGTCGTAAACTAAACCAGAAACAGCAGTATATTTTATTTTGTTAACACTGTAAACTTGAAAGCCTTTTAACCCAAACCACCTACTGGTTGAAGCACGTTATTGCACGTTTAGAGTAATTGCAATGCAGGAAGATTGTGTTGCTTTTTAATGACTGTTTAAAATGCCTTTTTCTTAATGTCTTTCATTTTTGTAAAGCACTTTTGAATGTGTTATATTTTATGAAAACATTCAAATATTAAGAGTACATACAAAATAGTGGGAAAGTAGAAGGTCAATTATATAAATATAGAATAGAAAATATCAAGAAGATACTCAAATGATATCTAGAGTAAAACAGTTTAGTGCCTGATAGGAGGATGTGCTAACTAATAAGGCTTTATTTAAAGAAATGTGCAGAATATGACAGTGTAATGGTGGAAGTATACACACATTGATAGATGTCTTGTAATGCACTGTTGATGAACCTGTGACCTAAGTTTGTCATTCATTGCATAACTACGCTATTGTGTATATGATATGTCAATAAACCTTAGAAAATCTTGAAATCTTGAAAGGGATGTGCAAAATAGCAATTATATACAGTCTTTAATGAACTATTAGAGAATAACGAGTAATGAATATGCTTTAAACGGATCTGCAGATAAATATGTAGTCTTCTCAAGCACCAACTATCAAATATCTCGCCTGATTGTTGGCACTTGACAATCACCTTCACTGAATTTCATTCAGGTGTAACTAAAGTCTGATTTAAGGGTTGTTTATATTTCACATCATTAATCCAAATCTGTAAAGTAACTAAAATAAATGTAGTGGATTAAAAATACCAGGTTAACCTTAAAGAAAGCCCTCAGGATTATAAAAGACCACCAACACCCCAGCCACAAACGGTTCTGTCTGCTGCAGTCTGGCAGGCGGTACCACAGCATCCGGACTAAAACCACCAGACACAGAGACAGCTTCATCCCACAGGCCAGAAGACTATTAAACACCTGAACTTAGAAATAACATTCATCTGGCTGCTGCTTAGAAATTATTTATCTAATATATCATATTCCAATCACTTGTATATAGACTCTTATTGCACTATTTCACTATTTTTTCTGTGCATCTGTTTTATTGCGTAGCACTGTTGGAGGAGCCTGTGACCTAAGGGGGGGAGGGGGGTAGGACACGTTCGATTCCTGTTTTGAATAGTGTGCCGTCGATGGGTTTCATTCCATTTCAAAGTCCTTTTGGACGCTCTGTGTAAACGTCGCGCATCCAATCACAGAGGTTGAGGACTGATCACGGGGTTTGTCAAGCTAAGCACATGGTGTAGTTCCAAACGATAGCTGAGGATTCTGGGTAGTGTAGTGTCTTCTGCCGTCCAAAAACTCGAATCGAAGGGGGAAAATACAAAAGCATTGCACACAATTCAAACCAATCAATGTTGTGTAATTAAAAAGGACAATTTGGTGTTTTTTAGTCGATGAGTAGTGCAGATATCACTGTAAAATCAATCGACAGTAAGGAGAATTCTTACTTCTGGGTGTACAATTCTCCGTTATCCAATGGGAATGGACGCTCGTAATACAATACAGGGGACATGATCATTATCTTTTAAATAACGTTAACTGAAGGGAACAATCTATTTGACACAGCTGAAGCTCTGGCCTTCCTTAAAAACAAACTAATTTAATAAAAATAACAGTTGCATTACACACAATGCACGTTGTAGAAATGCGTGTGTGCACCACGACAAAGGAGCCTCATTCACTTTACATTGGGGTTGTTTGCGTGGTGCCGACACGCAAATGTAACAAAGTTCGTGACTCCACCACGCATTGTGGTGTTAAGGAGTCGTGGTGGAGTCACGCATTCTGGTGAGATCAGGTTGGTATTTAACAAGAGAGAAATATGGTGTTGATATGTAAAGATTATTCTGATGAATTAAACATGCAATTATTATGAATGTGTGTTTTATAAATAACCTATATTCCGCAATATTGCTTTTTGTCAGGGAGCCCTTGAGATGCTAACATTTATGTTGCTCCTACAAAAATACATCATCAGTGCACCCCTCTAGAGAGAGCATAGATTGTCATATTGTACAATCATTTTCTCTCAAGTTGCAGAAATCTACAAGGAAAGTTCTCTTAATAGGAGACACAGACAGACAAACTAATAAGGCTTTATTAAAGAATACTTTAGGTTAAGGTTTTATTTTGAATAAGAAAAAAGCTTTGGGGGTATACATATTAAGCCTGACAAAGTACTAATATATTGCTTTCCTGCAATGCTAACTACTGTATACTATAATCATGTGTTCATGCTATAATGATGTGTATTTTCTCCATTCCTGTTTATGTGTCTTCTCGCAATTATCACTGGCCCCGTGTATCTCGTAATCGATATAACCGGCCTGCTCTCGTCTATCCCACATGCTCCACTGAGATCCAACATCTAGTTTCAGGTGGCCTGTGGAACTGCCAGTCAGCTGTTCCTAAGGCTGACTTCATCTCTGGCTACGCCTCCCTGCAGTCTCTGGATTTCCTTGCTCTCACTGAGACCTGGATTACTCCATCCAACACATCCACCCCAGCAGCTCTCTCCACAGCATATTCCTTCTCCCATACACCCAGACCCACTGGCAGAGGAGGTGGCACTGGTCTCCTGCTCTCTCCCAAATGGAGCTTTTCCCTCTTCAAGCTACTTAACTTCACTCCTTCCACCTTTGAATTCCATGCCGTCACAGTAACCCATCCTATACAATGAACCATTGTTGTTCTCTACCGTCCACCAGGCGCCTTGGGGGACTTCTTGGAGGAGTTAGATCATCTCCTCTCACACATCCCTGAAACTGGCCCTCCTGCTGTACTTCTCGGAGACTTCAACCTCCAGACAGGGAAGATAGACGAACTAACATCTCTGTTAACCGCCTTTGCTTTCTCACTGTCTCCGTCCCCACCAACTCATAAAGCTGGCAATGTCCTCGATCTCATATTCTCAAGGAACTGCTCTACTTCTAACCTCTCTGTAAACCCGCTCCACACCTCCGATCACTTCTTCATTTCATTCTCTTTACCCCTTTCCAAACATAACAAACTAATCTCTTCTCATCCTGCACCTGTCCGCCGTAACCTCCGTTCCCTCTCCCCCTCTACCTTTGCCTCATCGGTGCTCTCAGCCCTCCCTTCCTCTGACTCGTTCCAACTCCTGCCTCCAAACTCTGCTACAGAAACTCTCCTCTCTACTCTCTCATCCTCTCTGGACTCTCTCTGTCCTCTCACATCTCGGCAGGCTCGTCAGTCCCCTCCTGCTCCCTGGCTAAATGACGCACTGCGTGCTAATAGAACCGTCCTTCGGGCAGCAGAGGGGAAACGGTGGAAATCCAAACACCGTGACGACCTCCTAACCTATCAGGCTCTCCTCTCCTCTTTCTCTGCTTCGATCTCTCAGGCAAAAAGCACTTTCTTTCAAGATAAGATCCAATCTTCCTATTCCAATCCCAAAAAACTATTTTCCATCTTCTCCACCCTCTTGGACCCTCCCAAAGCCCCTCCCCCCTCCTCACTTTTGTCAAGCGACTTTGTTAACCACTTTGAAAAAAAGGTTGATGATATTCGCTCTTCTTTTTCTGACTCTCCTTTACTCACCGCTGGGTCACCAGACCCTCCTTTCACCCACACACTGACCTCCTTTTCCCCTCTCTCTCCAAGTGAGGTTATTGCGGCAGTAATCTTAAACCAAGTGCCGCGAGGGACTAAACAAGAGAAAAAACACTGTGGACGCGCAAAAACTCAGTCTTTCCAACACAGTATGCGTTTGACCTTTTATTTGCTTTCCAAAAATGCAATATTCCATATGAATGTACGTATCTCCTTGTATGTGCCTGCGTGAGTGCGTGCTGTCAACAAAAATTGTCCTTCTCTAGCTCACTCCCCCATCTATTGCCACCTGCACAGGTAAAAGCAACCGGATATAAACACAAACGTCGCCACCCCAATGCAATGACACGCCCACCACCTATAGTGACTCAAAAAACATGTATCTTAACAAACACAGAAATGGCTTCATATGTGGCTCCTACATTCCGGCCCCTAATTATATCAACATAATAATTACACAACTGGAAAATTATGTAGGAGACAATCAAGAAAAAACTTTTAAGGATAAAACGTCCTTTTGTCAAAGTGTCCTTTTCTTCTTTAGGCAAAAAATAGAAAATAAAATAAAAAAGATATAGTTTGTTAGCCTATGAAGGAGTGATCTTTACTATCACTTAAAAATCGGAAAAAACGTCAATGTCAAGGTCTATCAAGTTCACTAATTTCCTCACGGCTCTTCTGCTTCCTGTAGAAGGCAGATCTTTGTGATAGGCCTGTCCAGATAGCTTGTTTTTGTCTTCACTCGCACCTGACGTACAAGTCCTCTTCTGTCTGGAATGGTTTGTACAATCCTTCCTGTAAGCCATGAATTGCGAGGTGCTGAGTCGTCGACTATGAGCACAATATCTCCTGGTATGAAGTTGCGCTTGACATTTGACCACTTCTGTCGTTCCTGGAGTAGAGGCAAGTACTCCTTAATCCATCGTTTCCAAAACAAGTCTGAGATGTACTGAACTTGTTTCCATCTTCGACGAGCATATATGTCCTCTTTATGAAACAGTCCAGGTGGAAAAGATGGCTTGGTTTTTAGCAGCAAAAGATGGTTAGGGGTTAGTGCTTCCAAGTCATTGGGATCTGTGGATGCTCTCGTTATGGGACGGCTGTTGATGATGGATTCGGCTTCACAAAGAACAGTGTGAAGACACTCTTCATCAAGGTTCTGTGCCTTCAGGCTGGAATTCAGAACCTTCCTCACAGATCTGATCAACCTTTCCCATACTCCTCCATGATGGGATCCAGTAGGGGGATTGAAAGTCCACTTTATTCCTTTCTGAAGGAGGGTGTTGTTGATTTTAGCAATATTCAACCTTTCTATTGCCTCTCTCAATTCACGCTCAGCTCCAACGAAGTTGGTTCCATTATCTGAGCGTAATTCCAGTACTTGTCCACGTCTTGCGATGAAGCGCCGAAGAGCATTAACAAAGGAATCTGTATCCAAGGATGAAGCTACTTCAATGTGGATGGCTCTTACTGTTAAGCATGTGAAGAGAACACCGTACTTTTTAACTGTACTCCTTCCTCGCTTAACCTCAAAAGGTCCAAAATAGTCAACTCCAACACGAGTGAATGGAGGTTCATCTGGAGAAACTCTGTCTCGAGGTAAATCTGCCATCTGCTGCATTCCTGGAGCTCCATTTAGTCGCCGACAAACAACACATTTTGACAGGGTTTTCCTTATTGCCACACTAGCACCAGGAATCCAGTATCTTTGTCGCAGGCTAGATAGCATGTGGTTACGACCACCGTGTCCCACATCTTGGTGTACTTGCCGTAGAATGATGTCAGAAATGTGAAGATCTTTTGCCAATATAGCAGGATGTTTAGATTCTTCAGGCATTGCTGCTCTACTGAGACGTCCTCCCACTCTCAGAACACCATCTTCAAGTACTGGGTTGAGCTTGTAGATGTGACTAGTCCTTTTCACACCTTCTCCCTTTTGCAAGCCTTTAATTTCATCAGGAAACCTTGTTCTTTGGCAAAAGCAGATAATTTCTTTCTCAGCTTTCCGGAGGTCCTCAATAGAAAGAAAACCGGAGACCACCTGAGCCTTGATAGTCTGCATTTCCTTTTTCATCTCTCGGTCTTGTTGTTCCTTATTCAAGCCAGACTGAGCAAGAGTCAGACTCAATTGCTTCCTCTTCCGACTAAGGCACAGCAGCAGGTTTTTCAACCTAAGGATCCAACCAACTGTCTTCTTCAGGTGGATCCAAGAAGAGAAGTGATTGATCAATCGGGTTACAGCATCCATCTCTTCTTCAACCTGCACAGCATTCACATTCAGACTTATCTTGACCTCAGGGTCTTCTGGTGCCATTTCAGAGCCATCAGGGTTCCCAGGCCACTGTTCTTCAGGTCCAGTGAGAAACTGAGGTCCAGACACCCATGTGTCATCTTTCAGGAGCGTTTCCACTTTGACTCCCCTGGAAGCCCAGTCAGCAGGATTGCTTGCGGTGGGAACATATCTCCACTGAGATGGATTTGATACGCTACGTATTTTTAAAACCCTGTTTGCGACGAAGGTTCGAAACCTTAATGTCTCATTACTGATGTACTTCAGTACGGAAGTACTATCAGTCCAAAAGATGGAGTCTTTAAGTTGCATTTGCAGCTCCTTCCTACACATCTTGTCCATACGACTTGCAACCACGGCAGCCGTCAATTCCATTCGAGGGATGGTTATTGGTTTCAATGGGGCCACTCTAGCTTTTCCCATAATGAAAACACAGTGCACTTGTCCTTTGATGTTATGCAATAACAGATAAGTCACTGTTCCATAGCCGTCTTCGCTTGCATCTGCGAAGTGGTGTAGCTGAGCAGAGGTCACTTCCCCAAAATCCACCGGTTTTAGGCATCTGTCAACTTTAAACTCTTCGAGATTGCAGAGCTCCTTCAGCCAATTGTTCCACTCTTGTGCAGCTGAGGCTGGTATAATATCATCCCAACCAAGTTCTCCTCTGCACAAGTCTTGAAGAATCATCTTGGCTGATAGGACCACAGGTGCCAATATTCCTAATGGGTCAAATATTGAGCTGACCATGGAAAGGATCCCTCTTCTGGTTATGGGTTTGTCCTTGATCATGATCTTGAACTTAAAGACATCTGACTCAACACACCACTGTACGCCCAATGCTCTTTCCACAGGGAGTGTGTCATTATCCAAGTCCAGATCCTTAACTTCTTTCGCTCTCTCCATTGAAGGTATAGCAGCAAGCACGGTACGTCTGTTGCTAATCCACTTTGTGAGATGAAAGCCCCCTTGAGCACAAAGTGCACAAAGGTCATGATAGAGTGCCACTGCCTCCTCCTCTGAAACCACTGATGTTAGACAATCATCAACATAGAAATTGTGCAGGACAGTGTTGATTACTTTGGGACTGAACTGCTCCCGATGGTCCTCTGCACACTTTCTAAGGGCAAAACTAGCACAACTTGGCGACGATGTAGCTCCAAACAGATGTGCAACCATTCTGTGCTCTTCTAAGTTCTGATGATGATCTCCATTTGGCCACCAGAGAAACCTCAACAGATCCGAATCCTCAGCTGGTACTTGAACCTGATGGAACATGGCTTCAATGTCTGCCATGAGTACAACAGGTTCCTTTCTGAATCTTGTCATGACTCCAACCAGTGTGCTGGTAAGATCTGGTCCCTGTAGGAGCTGCGCATTCAGCGATGTTCCCTGGAATGTAGCTGCACAGTCAAATACGACCCTGATCTTTTTCTTCTTTGGGTGGTATACACCGTGGTGTGGTATATACCATACCCTGCCGTCACTGCGTTCCAGATCCACAACTGGCACTTTCTCTGCATAGCCCTTTGAAAGGATGTCATTCATGAAAGCGGTGTAATCAGCATGAAATGAAACATCTTTATCAAACCTTCTCTTGAGGCTCAGTGTACGTTGTTCTGCTACTCTCCTGTTGTTTGGCATACTAACATCCCTTTTCCTTAAAGGTAAGCCAATACAGTAATGGCCATCCATCAACTTAGCAGACTTTGTGACGTACTCCATAAAGTGACAGTCCTCTCTTGACGGTCCCATTTGCTCATCCTGACTGCATTCAGGGAAATCTGCCTTTAGCTGCTGCTTCCACAGATCTTCAAGGTTTGCAACAGATATCCTATTGACAGTGACATCTGGCTGTCCACAAGTCATTTCACTACTCCTGTCTCCTCTGAGAGGTCCATTGACAGTCCAACCCAGCATAGTTTTGACTGCGTATGGGCCTCCGTCTACACTCCGAATAACTTCCCATGGCTCCAGTGCCTGAGGAACATTAGTTCCAATCAACAGGTCCACATCTGAATCAATCTCAGTCATCATTACATGTTTCAGGTGTGGCCATCTCTGAAGGTCTTTCTGACGAGGAAAGTTGCCTCGATGAACTGGCATAGTTTTCTGGGTGTAGGTGTCAGGCAGCTCACAATAATGACTGCTGTCTAATCCAGCCACATGCAGGTCAGAAACAATGTGACTTCCAACTATTTTCTCCTGACCCATTGTCCGAAGGAGAATGTCTGTTCTTCTTCCCCTGAGATTCAGTTTGTTCATCAGCCGCTCCGTGCAGAATGATGCTGAGCTCCCAGGATCCAGGAAGGCATATGTTATGATTGTTTCATGTCCCTTCTTAGACTTTACTTGAATGGGCACTATGGAGAGAGTACAATCTGGCTCACCGGCCCCTGTAAGACCACTGGACTGAACGGAGATCAGAGCACTGCTTACAGCTTTTCCTTTAGCTTGCATTGTGTCATTTTCTTTCTCTTTCTGGTAGATATGAAGTATGCTTGGGTGCTTCAGACTGCATACTTTGCACGAGAGGCGTTTCCTGCAGTCTTTACTCATGTGCCCAATACACAAGCATCCAAAACACACACCATGTTCCCTCAAGAAAGCAATTTTCTCACTATGAGCCTTTCTTTCCAGTTGAAAACACAGATCCAGTGTATGTCCACCTCCACAAAACAGGCAAACACTTGTATCTAGTGAGCCTCTCTCCTTCATTCTTATTCCAGGTTCCACTTTATTGGCTGTCGTAATAGTAGTAGCAAAGCTGCTTCCCCTCATCCTTGAACGAGGTTCAAATGTAGCTTTCCTCACATCTTTGTTGGCTGCTGGTGGAGTATCCTGTATATCTCCAAACAGTGGATCACTCACAATATCCACCTGTCTTTCAATGAAGTTAACAATATCAGTGAATGTAGCTCTCCGGCCCTGCCTTTTCTGTAAGTCATAGGCCAGGGTTCTCCATTTGTCCCTATATTTGTAGGGCAACTTTTTTATGATGGCTAGCATATTGCTAGGCATGTTCAACTCACACATGAATTCCAACTCTTCCATGACATTGCAGCATCCTCTCAGAAAGAGACCGTAAGCTTGCAGAGCTCGCACATCTTCTACTCTTATTGGCTGCCATGAAAGAGCCTTTTCCATGTAAGCTGAAACTATTTTCTGTGCATTACCAAAATGCTCCTGTAGCAAAGCCTTTGCTTTGGCATATGCTGACAGCTTCTGACAAGCTCCAAAGGCTGCCCCCTGGTGTACTGTTCGAGAAAATACAGGCGGTCTTTAGGATTGTGAGTCTTCTCCTCAATGCTGTGCTCAAAAGCTCTTATGAATGCTTGGTATTGAAATGGAGAGCCATCAAAAATCTTTTCCATCGTTTCCACCCTCTTGGGCCCCCCCAAAGCCCCTCCCCCCTCGTCACTTCTGTTAAGCGACTTTGTTAACGACTTTGAAAAAAAGGTTGATGATATTCGCTCTTCTTTTTCTGACTCACCTTTACTCACCGATGGGTCACCAGACCCTCCTTCCACCAGCACACTAACCTCCTTTTCCCCTCTCTCGCCAATTGAGGTTCTTACCCTCATTACCTCTGCCCGCCCTACCACCTGTCCTCTGGACCCTATCCCTTCAAACCTCCTTCAGACTATCGCTCCTGATATTCTACCTTTTCTCACCCATTTCATCAACACTTCTCTAACTTCTGGTCACTTTCCAAACAATCTCAAGGAGGAAAGAGTAAACCCTCTCCTAAAGAAACCCACTCTCAACCCGTCTGATGTTATAAACTACAGGCCTGTCTCTCTCCTCCCATTCCTGTCTAAAACACTTGAACGTGCTGTCTTTAAACAACTCTCCTGTTATCTCCATCAGAACAACCTTCTGGATCCGCACCAGTCTGGTTTCAAGGCAGGTCACTCCACATAAACTGCCCTCCTTGATGTCTGCAGCCTCCCTCTCCTCTGTCATCATCCATCAGATCCTCCTTCGCACTCTCCAAGAACTTGGAGTTTCAGGCTCTGCACTTTCCCTCATCACCTCATACCTCAAAGACCGTACCTACAGGGTAACTTGGAGAGGGTCGCAGTCCGACCCTTGTCAATTAACTACAGGGGTCCCTCAGGGCTCTGTTCTTGGTCCCCTCCTCTTCTCCTTGTACACAAACTCGCTCGGATCTGTCATTAGCCCGCATGGTTTTTCATACCACTGCTACGCTGACGACACCCAATTAACCCTGTCCTTTCCCCGCTCAGAGACCCAGGTCGTCGCACGCATCTCTGCTTGTCTAGCTGACATCTCTCAGTGGATGTCCGCTCATCATCTCAAGCTCAACCTTGACAAGACTGAACTGCTTTTCCTTCCGGGAAAAGATTGTCCCACTCTTGACCTAACAATCAACATTCCTAAATTCTCCCACACCACTCCGCTCCTCCGCTCCCTCCACTGGCTTCCGGTAACTGCTAGAATCCACTTCAAGACAATGGTACTTGCGTACCATGCTGCGAATGGATCTGGCCCTTCCTACATCCAGGACATGGTTAAACCGTACACCCCGGCACGTGCACTCCGCTCTGCATCAACCAAACAGCTCACTGCACCCTCGCTGCGAGGGGGACCCAAGTTCCCATCAGCAAAAACACGTGGGTTTGCTATCCTGGCTCCAAGATGGTGGAATGAGCTCCCCATTGACATCAGGACAGCAGAAAGCATACACACCTTCCGGCGCAGACTGAAAACTCATCTCTTTCGACTCTACTTCGAGCGATAGAACTATTAACAAAGCACTTATATACTAATAGGCTTATCTAAAGCCAGTTGAGTAGCACTTGAAATGTTTTGGCTCTATGAAACCTGATGTACTTATATGATTCTGTTTTCTTCAGGTTTGTATTTTGTTGGTCGAACGCACTTATTGTAAGTCGCTTTGGATAAAAGCGTCAGCTAAATGCAATGTAATGTATGTTTAAGCACTTATTTTAACTGATATTATACATATGTATTATACTCTTATAAGATGTATGTAGATAGTATAAGAAATGTGCAGAATACGACAGTTTAATGGTGGAGGTACACATATTGATAGATGTCTTGTAATGCACTGTTGAGGAACCTGCGACCCAAGTTTTTCATCTCCGACCTTGTCAGGTATTGAACATTCAATAAATAAAGAACACAGAATTATTAAATATAAAACACAGAATTTGTGTGATTATACTAAATGATTTACAAATAAACACCACTGCATATTTACAACTGTTACACATGCAACTTGGGATCAATAAAGTATATCTTGTCTTAAGCTGATCGATGGCTACTGCCATATTTGCAAAATGTGCCTCTGAACCTTGACAAGTGCATGTTTCAGGCTCATCAATGAACAACAGGGGTCACAAACATAAGACCAGCTGTTAAATAAAGCTCTTCTGACCTTAGCTGTCATGTGGGTAATGCTGCCCATTATGGGCACAAGCAATTTTCACCCATGTATTAATTATATGTTTTACATTTGAGTGTTTCCTATCCCCTAAACCTCCAGGGATGTACACAGTTTAATACTGGCAACTTCTTATTATGGGAAATACGAAAACGTCTTTTAAAACTACAACTCCCAGTAGAGACGTGCCATAGATAGAGAACATGTTGCGAGGGGGGGACGCGGTGGACCCGTTCAAATCCAGTTTTGGATAGTCTGCCGTGGTTCCATCCCATTCCAAGTGCTGTTCGACGCTCGGCACACTCTCCAATCACAGAGCTTGAGGACTATCACGGGGTTTGTCAAGCGAAGCGGAGAGCATACTTACTTCCGGGTGTAATATTCTCTAAAGCAAATGAGCTGCTCCGACCCTCGGTCCTGACGGACTCCAACTTGTGTTAATTAATCAAACAAATAAATAAACACAAGGATAATTATGTGTTATTGTTGAGTAAATAACAATGTGTGGTTTAGAAAAGAATACAAAATTAGAAGGAAAAAACGATTAAACAATACAGATTTCAGTTTTCTGAGCCCCGACTCTCCCCATAACTGACGGCAACAAAAGTCCTACATTATTCAATTAAAATAAAGAAGTAAAAACAATAAGTGTGGCTTGATATTGAGTAAGAAAAAGGTTGATAAACGCTGTGAGAATGGATCTGCGGAGAGCATTTCGCCGCGATCCCAACTCCTCTATTACCAACGTTCAGGGAGCTCTATGCAAGTCAATGGGACGCCCTGCCCGTTGAAAACTGACGCTCAAGGGGTACCCTGTCCGTAATAGAGTGACGGGGAGGGGCCCTGACCGTCCGTCAACATGTGATGGGTTGGGAGTGAGAACGTGTTGATCATACAGATGCAGGACTTACACACGCCTGTTATCTAACAGGTCCGCACGCACTCTCCAGCCGAAACTCTAATAAGCATTCATTCACGAACTAAATCAGGAGACCTTTAACGTTTTACGTCCGACTCTCTCCTTTTTTCCTCGCTGTACACAGCTCCAGTTTGGGCATCGGCCTGTCATCAGATTGTATTTGTTGTTGCTGCTGTAGCGGAAGTTTAGTACAATTATTTTTGATTGAATACTCCAAATCTCTACCCTACATAATTGCACTTGCTTCAGTTGCTTGCTACTTTCTAACGGCGGTGAGAGTGGTGCAGAGACACTATCTATCTTCTATCGATTAGATGTATGATTCTAAAATTATAAAAGTAGGGTAGACATGTGGATATTATCCGACTGAACAAAACGTGCATTTATCTAACAGGGTCGTTTTCCACTGACCTTATTTTGAGCTATTTGCCAAAATCCTGTTGAGAAATCCCATTGCTTTTTTGTCGAGGGAAACCGAGCTTACTTCCGGGTTTTAGGACGCGTCACTGCAACACTAAGTGGATGTGATTTGATTGGATTGTGAGGGAAGCCAGCCGCCTCTGGCTTCCCTTGGCATGGCCCTGACTAATCACAGGTTGGCAGGGGCATGACGTGAGCCTCGTCTGATTGGTCAATCCCTCCATTTTTTTTCACCAAGGGAAGCCAATTTCGGCTAGCCTCCTCTCGCAACAGAGAGTGCAATCTACTGTTTCACCATAACATCTAGAGGGGCGCTGTTTCACACTTTGTAAAATACTCAATGAGAATGGGGGAGAGACGGGCCGGCAACAACACACAACAAAGAATTTCCGAAACTAAACGAAGTGTTTTTATTTATTTATTAAAATGATAACTACGATCCGAAAAAACAGGGGAAGCCTGGCTTCCCTTGGCCTCCAGGAGAAAACGCCACTGCGCACATGTGGACAATGATGGAGACACTTGGAGGGGCGTGATTGGGAGGAACGGCCCCCCTGATCTGAACCGGAGTGGTGGTTTGAAGGAGTTCAAGTATCTCGGGGCCTTGTTCTCGAGTGAGGGAACAATGGAGCGTGGGATGGGCCGGAGTATCGGAGCAGCGGGAGCGGTACTGCAGTCGCTTTACCGCACCGCTGTGACGAAAAAGAGAGCTGAGCCAGAAGGCAAAGCTCTCTGTCTTCCGGGACATTTTCGTTCCTACCCTCACCTATGGTCATGAAGGATGGGTCATGTTGTATATCAACACGTGTACATCTCTTCAGCTTGTTATGACACTATATCAGGCATCTAACAAAAAAACACATTAAAAAATGTATTCACTTGGAGACAAGGGTACCCAGAATTGGTAAAATGCTGACTCATTCCAGGGTTTAAGACTCATTCCTGCCCCCACTCTATAGTTCACTGCTTCCAACAATAATTCGTTGTTATGCTAGCAGCCCCAGGGTGTATTCCTCTGAGCCGTTTGGTGATTGCAGTAATGCAGTGGGCCATAAGCATGAACAGAATGTCCTATCATCGACTGTCACAAAGTTAAGATTATATTACACTTTTTAAGAATCATTATTATAACACTGGGACATTCTCTGGTGTGTACCTTGTGGTTAAAGGCTTCATTTCTGTCTCAATAACATCCTGAATGTCATACATACAGCCAGAGATGGGGTCGTTACTAAAAAAAAGTAATATATTACATATTACATATTACTTTAAAAAAAAGTAATATATTACATTCGTTACTTCGTTACTATCTACATAAAGTAATTCGTTACTTTACTCGTTACTTTACTCGCAGGGCCGGCCCGCCCCTCCCTACAGGCAGATCACGCAGACTGCTAAAGTTTCAAATGTTCTCTTTAGTTCAGTTTCCATTGTCGCATAAGACTGATCCAGATAGCTCCTGAATGTTTTCCTATCTGACCGTGGCTGTCCTCTGTCTCCTGCTATCTGACCGTGGCTGTCCTCTGTCTCCTGCTATCTGACCGTGGCTGTCCTCTGTCTCCTGCTATCTGTATATTTTGCGCAGTCTATCTCTGCTCACGCTGTTGCGTCAGCGTGTTCTCCTGCATTTTGGCCATGTGTTGCACTGGAGCCAGACTTCAGCCGAGCACGTACGAACTGCGCATGCGTGAGTGGCAATAACTCTCCTTACCAGCAGGCAGCGGTAGTGTGTATTCGTCATTCAAAACAAGCAACAACCGGAAAACAGAGAAGAAGAACTACGTGTGTGTGTGTGTGTGTGTGTGTGTGTGTGTGTGTGTGTGTGTGTGTGTGTGTGTGTGATATAAATAAACAACAGCTATGTGCGTTAGCTTCACCTAGCATGTGTTCTTTGCAGGTGTTTGTTGAGGTTTGATTATGACTGATTTTAGAAAGTAACGAAGTAACGTGTGTCGGGACAATGTTAGTAACTGTAGTGTGATTACTGAATTATAAAAGTAGCGCGTTACACTACTCCGTTACCGACAAAGTAATATTATTACAGTAACGCGTTACAAAGTAACGCGTTACACCCAACTCTGCATACAGCCTTGAGATTACTTGACCATACTTCTTGCAGCATGCATACAACAGCATAGCTGACCTGGCCGAGAGCCAGATGTGGTTTAGTGTCGAACACTAATGTCTGTCACTGGGTCACACTTAAGGGGAATCCATCTCCACCTCCACACACACACACACACACACACACACACACACACACACACACACACACACACACACACACACACACACACACACACACACACACACACACACACACACACACACACACACACACACACACACACACACACACACACACACACACACACACACACACACACACACACACAAAAGCTGTCCACCACCCACTCTTTTTGCAACTTTAAATTTTTCCTTTTTCCCCCTCTCCTCTCTATGTCCCCACCTCCCAGACTGCATTGCAGCATTACGCCGGACTCTTGTTCACTTTAAACTTTGGGCTTGGCAGAAAATATGAAAGAGATTAAATGTGTGTGTATGAGAGTAAAAGACTGAGAAAATAATTTGTCGTTTTCAAATAAAGATTATTAAATAATTTAACTTTTTTATCAACATTGATACTGTACACCTTTTTTTCAAAGAACGTGTCTTTATTGAATTATTGAAAGCCATTAGGTTGATCTTCACTGGGGGTGAGAAATAAATCATCATCGGTCAGGGTGTGGCTGATCAAATGTACTGACGGGGGTTCACGGTAATAAAGAAGGGTCAGCGGGCCAAGCGAGAAATGCTGAGACTTGGAAACAGAGCGATTCATGGGTCTATAACTCAGCAGCGTGCCAGAGCGAAGGAGGAGGGAGGGGAAGAAGGATTGCTACAGGGACGGCTGGATGGGGGGAGGAATGATGGGGTCAATGCGGAGTGAGGAGCAGGAGGAGGAGAGAGAGGGAAGGTGCTATTGTGCAGCCGCTGGGGAAACAACTAAGCCTCCAGCTAGCATAAAGCGTCCTGCTGAGTCCAAACAATAAATGAGAAAAGGTCAGACATTTGCTATGGCTACTGACAGAGAATATATATATAAATATAAATATATATATAAATATATATTCCTCTGTGTCATAGAGCTCTAATGTCCAACAACTATTACAACACTATTGCACTGGGTGACAATTCCTCCATTACAATGAACAAACACTGTTTGTTTTACTAAATCCCCAATACACCAGAAATACATACTTGAGAATTACATTCATATTCATGTGCAGCTAAAAAGTGTTCCAAACAAATTAACCTCTACTTTTGTTTGAGTCATTTCTGCTTAACACTAAAGATCAGCTGTGTTCTTTTCAATTTTCAATTTTTTTATATTGACATCTTCAGTAGGACCCAGTGTGGTTGAGACAGACTGACACATTGTTGGATTTGGTCTTTTCCTTTCAACAGGACTGCATGTATTGCCCAGATGTAACTGTTGTTTCATGGCTGCTCCTTATGAAGAGTTCACGACAGAGAACTTGCCCCCCTACACATTATTGTCTTGTAAAAAAAATGTAAAGTATGTGACTCCCTAAAATGTGGTCACCTTTGAAACAGACTTATCTTTTCCCTAAAGAGAAGCCAAAGCCTATCAGCTCCATGTTGCAGCACACAAGTTCAATCACTGTTCCACTGAGCACTCTCTGGGCATGGACATGGAGATGGGATTCATCCCTCTCTCAGGCTTTTGTCTGTCCTTTTAGTCAATTATATCCGAGTAAAAGAGAGCCATGTCCAAATCATCTTTGACTGGATAGCATTTCCCTCTGAGACATTTCTTTCACACGGAAATAGCATCAGCTCTTCAGAACACACTGAAAAAACTGAAATGTTGACTTTAATTAAATTAATTATGTCAACAGATTTCACATAACTGTGTTAGATTAGTTGAAATCAATAATATTACGTTAAATAGGTTCAACGTAATATTATTGCTTTCAACTAACCTAATAGATTGATCTAAAATGTGTCGATATTATACATTTAATTAAGGTCAAAATCAAAGCTTCCGTTTGTCAGGTGCATCTTTGTTACAGAAATGTATTGTGTTGCTTCAAGGAAACAATTTGAAATGTATTCTGTGGAAGATCTTGAATCTGATCCAGTTATATAACTGTGATCTCAGTGAGATCATAAAGAGGAGAGGAAGAGTGGAACATGTCTATCCTTGGGAGCCATTTGCTATTTATCTAATCGTGTCTCATTTTTGCTCAGAAGGTGTAATATGAGTTCTAGCTCATTATGGGAAATGTGTAGCAGGGGGAGTTGTCCTGATAGCAGTGAGAGGCAGAAGGCAGGGCAGGCCACCTCGCAGCCACATCATTAAGATGCTTTGAGATGAGAGTCGCTTCACGTTTGTTCCCCTTCATGTCAAACGGCTCATGAACACACCACCCACTGCTCCAATGTCAAATGACTCCCTGAGCACCAGCATGTTCAGCCCACATTAACATTATTCATGCTGACAGAGAGTCTTGACTCCTGTGAGAAACGAGCTCCCTCCTCTGCAGGTGGACAAAATCACATCGAGTGTTTTCTCCATATTGACAATGCAGGGAACACACAACATGAATTCTGATATAATTACAACGTCGGTTTTCTCTCAGAAGTTATACGGTGAGGTCAATGCCGGTATAGATCAGCTGTTTTACAGGTAATGTACTGCAGAGGATCTTGCAACTGTGTTATTCTGTTACAGTTTGGCCCATAGGTTAAAATGTGTTTGACCACCGTGAAGTCCAGTTGGTGAGAGGTCAGTTACAGCTAATGAGGTTTAAGCAGAATAGAAATATACAATGAATAAACTGAAACGTTGACTTTAATTAAATGTATTAAACCTAACACAACGATAAAGTTTTGCAGCTGAGTTCAATTTGCCTTTTTTTGTGTCTGATTGTAATGATCTAAGTGTCTTGGCAGGGCCGTTTCTTCCTATAGGCGGACTATGGAGGGGCATAGGGCCCCCGCGGTCACTAGGGAGCCCCCAAGCTGAACGTTTTTTTTTTTGTATTCATCTGAAAAACAAAAAAAGTTTAATTCATACACACAAAGATGAACAAAATTAATAGAAGCGGGAGGGCTGAAGCATAGCTTGTGGAAAGTAGCCCTCCCGTGCATCATCCTAATACAGCTGCATTATTGCGTCAAAAACGTATAGCAATGAAGGAGTACAAAGAAATAAAGAAAACAGGAGAAAAAATTAAATAAAAGTTAGGGCAGGAAAACAATAAATTAAAACTAGATATAGGGTCATTTTCTGCACATGTCAATAGCAGTTTCAACTATCTTTTTTGGAAATTAAAATACTATATATACATATATACATAGGTATACATGTACTTGGCAAATGAATAATAATAATAATAATAATAATAATAATATATGCATAATTGCATATAAACATTGTTAATACTTATTTTCAAGTGACTTTTTTTACATTCATATGTTCAAGCTGTGGTTTGGAACTGCTTTTGAATATTATTAGGCATTTTCTTATGGAAGATGTTGTGCATAATCAGTACTGTTTTAAGCTGTATTATCTCAACACATTTTAATAGATTGAGTTTTTTTAAATATGGGAGTTGTGTGTTCATATTTACCAACACCGCAGACTATTCGTAATACTTTATTTTGGAATGTTATTATTTTTTGTAGATTTGTTGAGTACGTGTTTCCCCATATTTCGGAGCAGTAGTAAAGGTAAGGGAGAAATAGACTGTTATAAAGAGTATTTTTCTTCAAGAATGTTCTTAGTATGATACAAAATACCTATTGTTTTTGACAGTTTAGTCTGTACATAATGTATATGGTGCTTCCAATTGAGTTTTTCGTCAACAAGCAGTCCTAAAAATGTACATGCACAAACTTTTTCCATCTCGGTATTGCAAATCCATATAATGCAGTAATTTCTACTCTCAGACTTTGTATTGAATAACATGTAATTTGTTTTGGCCACATTAAGGGATAATTTATTTACTGCAAACCAGTTACATAGTATTTTTAATTCTGCATTCACAATTTTAGCAAGATCGCCAAGATTATGATGGGAGCAGAGAATTCAAAGTTCAGGTTCAGCCTCAATATATTTGGGGAGAATTAAAATGAGCCGTCTTTATTTGTAGACAGCCAAGCCCCCTCCTGTGTTCGGTGAAGCATTATATGCTTATAAATCAAATGTAGGATATAAACACGACTAAACTGCAATGATAGCAAAGCTGTGGCTTGGGTTTTTGGGGTAATAAAGTCCAAATCATTGTTGGGCTGTCAGCCAATGAGGAAGATGAAACATGTAAATTAAACGTTGTTGAGAAAATGCTGCATCTCTTGCATTTATTGACATAGAGGAGCCTTATTGTTTACCTTTTTAATATCATTTTTTGTAATATTCAATTGCTTGGTTTTCGTGAAATTAGCCTGTTTTCCTATTAAAGTGTAACAGATTGATGCATCTCCACAGATCATCTTAAAGGCTTCGGAATTCCCACCATTGTAGTTAAAAAACTGTAAAAACTAGGGCCCCCAAACAGCATCTTGCATAGGGCCCCCAAAAAGCTAAAAACGGCCCTGGCTCTTGGTGAGGGGAATGACTCAGTCTCTGGTCTGGAGGCGCTGCCAGAGTGCACTTCCAACTCCTGAAGGCAGTTAACAGATAGGAAAGGGAAACATTTAAGGGCAGGAGGAGGTAAAGGGAAGGTTTTTTATTTGTTTTTCTTAAAATACTTTTTATTAATGAATATTTATTAATTATCTTAACGATGAGCGAATACTGACTATAAAGCTCTGTAAAGCTGAGGGGATCTGGAGATTCATCATTTTACATAATTATTATTAAAACATGGACACTTTAATCTGAACCATATATTATTGTGCTTTTAAAATATATTATATAAATGTTTTAACAAATTATAAATAATTGACAGTTGTATTGTATGTAAATGTTATGTTGTATTGAATGTATTTTCGTATCAACATTCTTTCTTGTGATTTTGATCAGATTAAAATACATTTTTCTTACAACAGACATCATTTTATTTAGGCTTCAATGATTGGCAATTTTGATCAAAATCAGACATACTGTAAGACATAAACTACATCTGATAGGAAAGCACATCGCTCTCAGGGCTATTCCCTCCAACTGTCAGACTTGACATACCTGCTTCTTTAGGAACAACATATTCATCCTAAAATATCCACCCAAAGACGGTTTTAAAATGATTGTTTCCTCTCCAAATATAACTTTAATTGTTTTGTATAGGTTTATGAATTTTACATTTGTATTATCGTCTTTCAAAGCAACCTGAATTGATCAGATTGTTTAGTGGATGTTTTCAAGATGTAAGTATTGTAGTAAATGTGTAGTGATGTCATGACAGTCTGGTTTTACAAGGGTTTAGTTGAACTCCCACATTAGAATGCCTGAGGAGAGATATCTTATGAGAAAACTGGGGTATACACACATTGTACTTTCACTGTAAAATATCCAGAACGGACATACAGCTCTGAAAAAAATTAAGAGACCACTACAAATGTTCTTAAATCTCAATCTCTACATGTATGGCAGCCATTCCATCCCAGTGTCTGTTGAATTCCAACACAGATAAATGTTGTCAGTAGTAGAATAAAATAAAAAAAATTAAATATTTTACTCAAACACATAGCTATAAATAGTAAAACCAGAGAAACTGATCATTTTTCAGTGATCTTAAAACAAATATTCACAACTGTATTTAGATTTTATTCACAACAGGACAGGTACATTCATGCATCATGCAGGCACCACCATTTTATACTTCAATGAATATGAAAGGGCCATATACGTACACTGAAAAAACGGAAATGTTTGCTTTAATTAAATGTATCATATCAACAGATTTCACATAACTGTATTACTGTAGGTCAGTTGAAAGCAATAATATTAAGTTGAACCTCATTTATAAACTTATTATGATATATTTTTACTTATCTAATTTCAGTCTGAGTGCTTACATCGTTCTATGCAGCCAATCAGCTGCTTACTCAAAGGAACACTCATCTATACTGTGATCCGTCTTCTAACAAAGCAACAACCTACTTTCTTATTGAGCTGTGGAACAATACCCAGTGATTCAGAACGAATCGCCTACTCAAAGGATCCATCTCCCTCCATTATTATCACCAAACCTGAGCGTGTGCACATCATGTCAGCCTATCAAGTCATGGAAGGCGCCTCGTCCCACCTTCAGAACCCTGATCGAGGGCCAGTTCCTGTCGGATCGCGTGACAAGGCTGTGAGTAAGTCTGCTGGGAGAAGGCAGAGGTGATGATTGCAGGGATGATGGGGACGTCAATGAGGGGCTGACATGCCACAGCTGTCCTCATTAAAAGCCTCTGAATCCTAAGCAGACCTTACAGCTGGTTCTGCTGCCAGATCAGATAATTACCAAAGACTTGTATCAATTAAATACAATCAGAGGTCCACAGACTTGAGAAAGGTCCTGTTTGGACATTGATTCAGAAGGATCTGAATGGGAGGATGTGTTTCATACAAATGCGAATGGAGGTCTTATTTTTTTAAATAGTGTGTTCAAGCTGAGTATTTTCAATTTGTGTCACTAGCTTTCTGGTTCTGATTGAATGGTTCATGTCACAGTCATTAAAGGTCATCAAGGCTGTAGAGTTTCTGTAATTCCTCCTCAGTTCTCACCTTCCAATGTGCCTACTACTCTTTAAAAACAGAAATATCTGGAGGATGAGATCTGGCAACAAAATATGTTTTAACAGGTTAATGCAAAGAAGATTATATGTTCTAACAAATCCTATGAGACCCAATATTAGATTATTCACAGACTGCATGTAACACCAGCTATTTGATGCAAATATGATCCTTTGTGCTCTTCATTGTGTGTGAATGTATGGAAAAAACTAAATAGGAGTAACATTAGAATTTCCGAGTTTTAGACGTATATACACTGAACAAAAATATAAATGCAACACTTTTGTTTTTGCTCCCATTTTTCATGAGATGAACTCAAAGATCTAAAACATTTTCTATATACACAAAATAACCATTTCTCTCAAATATTGTTCACAAATCTGAAGAAATGTGTGATAGTGAGCACTTATCCTTTGCCGAGATAATCCATCCCACCTCACAGGTGTGGCATATCAAGATGCTGATTAGACAGCATGATTATTGCACAGGTGTGCCTTAGGCTGGCCACAATAAAAGGCCACTCTAAAATGTTCAGTTTTATCACACAGCACAATGCCACAGATGTCGCAAGTTTTGAGGGAGCATGCAATTGGCATGCTGACAGCAGGAATGTCCACCAGAGCTGCTGCCCGTGAATTGAATGTTCATTTCTCTACCATAAGCCGTCTCCAAAGGCGTTTCAGAGAATTTGGCAGTACATCCAACCGGCCTCACAACCGCAGACCACGTGTAACCACACCAGCCCAGGACCTCCACATCCAGCATGTTCACCTCCAAGATCGTCTGAGACCAGCCACTCGGACAGCTGCTGCAACAATCGGTTTGCATAACCAAAGAATTTCTGCACAAACTGTCAGAAAGCGTCTCAGGGAAGCTCATCTGCATGCTCGTCGTCCTCATGGGGGTCTCGACCTGACTCCGGTTCGTCGTCGTAACTGACTTGAGTGGGCAAATGCTCACATTCGATGGCGTCTGGCACGTTGGACAGGTGTTCTCTTCACGGATGAATCCCGGTTTTCACTGTTCAGGGCAGATGGCAGACAGCGTGTGTGGCGTTGTGTGGGTGAGCGGTTTTCTGATGTCAATGTTGTGAATCGAGTGGCCCATGGTGGTGGTGGGGTTATGGTATGGGCAGGCGTATGTTATGGACGATGAACACAGGTGCATTTTATTGATGGCATTGTGAATGCACAGAGATACCGTGACGAGATCCTGAGGCCCATTGTTGTGCCATTCATCCACGACCATCACCTCATGTTGCAGCATGATAATGCACGGCCCCATGTTGCAAGGATCTGTACACAGTTCCTGGAGGCTGAAAACATCCCAGTTCTTGCATGGCCAGCATACTCACCGGACATATCACCCATTGAGCATGTTTGGGATGCTCTGGATCGGCGTATACGACAGCGTGTTCCAGTTCCTGCCAATATCCAGCAACTTGGCACAGCCTTTGAAGAGGAGTGGACCAACATTCCACAGGCCACAATCAACAACCTGATCAACTCTATGCGAAGAAGATGTGTTGCACTGCGTGAGGCAAATGGTGGATACTGACTAGTTTTCGGACCCCAACAATAAAGCAAAACTGAACATTTTAGAGTGGCCTTTTATTGTGGCCAGCCTAAGGCACACCTGTGCAATAATCATACTGTCTAATCAGCATCTTGATATGCCACACCTGTGAGGTGGGATGGATTATCTCGGCAAAGGAGAAGTGCTCACTATCACATATTTTTTTAGATTTGTGAACAATATTTGAGAGAAATGGTTATTTTGTGTTGTATTTATATTTTTGTTCAGTGTATAACAGACTTTGTTTATTGACAAATGTGTCCCAGACAACACAACACAGTCTCACTCCCTGAACGTCCAGGAGTGACGCTTGGTCAGGGTCCATGGCGTCCAGTTGGGACGCGCCGTGTCTCCTTCAGCTTCATAAACGGACGCAAAGAGCTTTCAACTGATTGCAATGTATTCCCATCGGCAGCGGTATTTGACGCTCAGGGAAGCACCGCATTGGTCCATGTCCGCGGCATTTAAAGGCAATGTGAGCGTCCATTCCCATTGGATAACGGAGAATTTTACACCCGGAAGTAAGTATTCTCTTTACTGTCGATTTATTTGACAGTGATATCTGCACTACTCATCGACTAAAAAACACCAGATTATCCTTGTTAATTACACAACATTGATTGGTTTAAATTGTGTACAATGCTTTTGTATTTTTCCCCTTCGATTCGGAGCAACCATTTTTTTCTCGGAGTTTAGGATGGCAGAAGACACTACACTACCCAGAATCCTCAGCTATCGTTTGGGACTACACCATGTGCTTAGCTTGACAAACCCCGTGATTAGTCCTCAAGCTCTGTGATTGGATGTTGGAGTGGCAGTGCGCGAAGTTTACACTGAGCGTCAAACAGCACTTTGAAATGGAATGAATCCCATCGACGGCACACTATTCAAAACAGGAATCGAACGTGTCCTACCCCACCCACCCCTTAGGTTACAGGCTCCTCCAACAGTGCAAAATAATAAAACAGATACACAGAAAAAATAGTGCAAGTAAATACAAAAAGAAAAATAGTAAAAAGTGAAATAGTGCAATAAGAGTCTATATACAGTACAAGTCATTGGAATATGATATATTTGACAAATAATTTCTAAGTAGCAGCCAGATTAATGTTATGGATGTTGTTTCAAAATTCAATAGTTTTATGGCCTGTGGGATGAAGCTGTCCGTGAGTCTGGTGGTTTTAGTCCTGATGCTGCAGTAACGCCTGCCAGACGGCAGCAGACAGAACAGTTTGTGGCTGGGGTGATGGGGGTCTTTTATAATCCTGAGGGCTTTCTTTAAAGGCCCTGACACACCTACCAGATTTTGGGAGTCAGAGGTCGTCAGAGGCAGTCGGGTATTCGCGGCGCCCTACTCAGGTTGGTGTGTCCCGCACTGTTGTTGCTTTACGGCACATTTTCACACCTCCCGCGATTCAACATGTTGAATCGGCCAAAGAAAGTCGGCCAAAGAAATCACTCTGATTGGCTATTACCTCTTTTGAATGACGAATACACACTACCGCTGCCTGCTGGTAAGGACAGTTATTGCCACTCGTCGACTGAAGTTATTGCAGTGTGTTCGTAGGCGGGCGGCATAGCCGACGCAGGCGACATAGCGGATGTAAAAGTCGGGACACCTTCGGTACGCGTTATTTGGTCTCAAGTTGGTGTGTAGCAGCCTTAAGGTTAACCTGGTATTTTTACTCCACCACATTTATTTTAGTTACTGTGCAGATTCTGATTAATGATGTGAAATATAAACAACCCTTAAAGCAGACTTTAGTTACACCTGGGTAAAATTCAGGGAAGGTGATTGTCAAGTGCCAACAATCAGGAGAGATATTTGATAGTTGTTGCTTGAGAAGACTAAACATTTATCTGCAGATCCCTATAAAGCATATGCATTACTCGTTATTCTGTAATAGTTCATTAAAGACTGTATAATGGCTATTTTGCACATCCCTTTCAAGATTTCAAGATGTTCCAAGGTTTATTGACATAATCATATACACTACGGTGTAGTGATGCAATGATGACAAACATGGGTCATAGGTTCCTCAACAAGACATTTATCAATATGTGTGTATCTCCACCATTAAACTGTCATATTCTGCACATTTCTTATTCTATCTACATACATCTTATAAGAGTATAATACATATGTATAATATCGGTTAAAATAAGTGCTTCAACATAGTTAACATTGCAGGAAAGTTGATTGTCAAGTCCCAAAACAAACCATGCAATATATTAAACGTTAAGTACTTTGTCAGGCTTAATATTGATCAGATACCCCCAGGATAATGTCTGTGTCTTTGACATTAGCGCTGCTAGCCACCTGTGCCCTGTACTATGAAGCCAGTTCAACAGACCCTGGATATGTTTGAGTAACAAACAAACTAACAACAACAAACTAACAAACGAGATCTCGCTAAGCGGTCCTACGACGCTGGTTATCAACTCGGTAAATCAAGCCAGGGTTTCTCTCTCCAGCTGAGAGCGCGTTCACGTCTAAGACACGAGTGGATCTGACTTTAATTACATTTGTCTCGAGTGTTTCGTCAACATAATGTTGCTTACATGTATTTAAAAGAAGACCTTAAAGAGCCTGTGACACGGTTTTCCCCCATCATCCAAACCCATCAATTTGAGTACATATTGTCCCCTTGAAAACCGTTACTGAACTGATTTTGGATATTTGTACTTTGATAACCATTAATCCTTCAATGTTGACAATTTTCTGGATCTTCTCGCGGATTCTTCAAGTCCCGCCAAATGATGGGTGACGTCATTGCGGGCACAGCGCTCCAGCTGCACCGTCCAGGATCCCAGCTTCTGCATGTAAACCTTTATATATATACAGTCAGATGTAAACGCACGACGGTGCACACAGCAGCAAGCTCAGACAGCGATGACAGGTTAATGTTGAACGTGTCTGAGAGCTCATATGAGGCTGAAGGATCGGTTTATGTTGTATCTGTTAGAAGTTTAGGAATGAGGTGCGTCAATATGGGCGATCATATGGTCATGTAGCCAGTGGGACTGGGACTAAAAATCATCCCGGGACTCTCGACCGGCCCACTTCGGTACCGCTAGTAAATTGTCAACGGGGGGAGTGGGGGATGTCAGGGGCGGCGGGTGCTGTAGGTAGTAAATGTAAATATGTAAATATTTGTGTCACTGCATCCTGGTAAAATACAAATATAATGTATAATGTCTGTGTCTTTGACATTAGCGCTGCTAGCCACCTGTGCCCTGTACTACGAAGCCAGTTCAACAGACCCTGGATATGTTTGAGTAACAAACAAACTAACAACAACAAACTAACAAACGAGATCTCGCTAAGCGGTCCTACGACGCTGGTTATCAACTCGGTAAATCAAGCCAGGGTTTCTCTCTCCAGCTGAGAGCGCGTTCACGTCTAAGACACGAGTGGATCTGACTTTAATTACATTTGTCTCGAGTGTTTCGTCAACATAATGTGTTAAATAATACTTCTGCATACAGTCTGTGACACTGTGAGTGTTGCACGGCCAGATGAGGCTGGAGAAGCTGACTCAGATAAGGAAATATATGATATATTATGATATTATATGATCGATGATGTAATATGAATGATAAGTGCGACACGTCGGCGTCTTCTCTGCATACGGCAGTTTAAACTGTATTTCCTTTATCCTGTAATATGACTTGAGAGATTTAAACTCCGCACACTGAGTTAATCTCTTTTCTCACGCTGCGGAGGCGGGCAGCGTCAGGTAAAAGAAGTTATTTAGCCTTCCCAAACCTGAGCCTCACGCGCCGCCTATGAGGGATGTGCTAGTTACTTATCCGACCGGCCCACTTCGGTACCGGCCCATCGGGATTCGTCCCGATGGCCAGTCCGCCACTGCACCCAGCCCACGTAAACTGTCAACGGGGGGAGCCTCGCTGCGGGGAAACGGTGGACCTAGTGTCCCGATCGGAGTGGGAATAATAATAATAATCCGTGCATTTTATCCATTAATTTCCCCAACATTGTGGTAAAAAAGACACACGTTTAATCCATGTTGTTGGTGTACTACAACTACAGAAAGCATCGGTTTGTTTTCTCATCAGGAAATGCAGACCGGCTCAAACAAACGATTTTTAATCATCATCCTCACTCATCATTTAATGTATCATATGTTTGCCGAATTGACATGAAAGCACTAATAAATGTAGTTTCATCCACTTGAGTTTACAACCACAAAAATAATCGATTTGTTTTTATATCACATCCTACGGGAGGAAATTCAGCAGCTCTCACTCCCGATTTTGAATCCTAATGTAATCATCATCTTCACCACGATCATTTATGTTTATGTCGCCGAATTGACATGAAAGCACTGACAAATATGAATATACTGTAGTCAACTTCATTAAAACGTTATTAACGTGCCTAATCTCAGTAATTCACAATTTCTACGCATGACAACACACACTTTGTCCGTGTTTGGCTCTCGAAGCGTTCCCGCATTGACGTCACTTCCGGCTTCCCCCAAAACTTCAAAATGAGTCGATGGAATTTGCCCGCGATGTTCGAAATTATTGATATTTAACGGAACGGTATCGCTTTTTCTTTTTTAAACTGACGGTTCGAGATTACTAGTAGCCCAATATTTCATTGCACAACAGTTGTTGGGATGGTGTCACAGGCTCTTTAACCTAAAGTATTATTTAATGTTTAAATAAAGCCTAATTAGTTTGTCTGTTTTGCACATCCTCCTATTAATATCTTTGTAGATCCGGCACTAACCTGTTTTATTCTAGATATCAATTACAGTATCTTCTTGATATTTTCTATTCTATATTTATATCATTGACCTTCTACTTCCTCCTATTTTGTATGTACTCTTAATATTTAAATGTTTTCATAAAATATAACACATTCAAAAGTGCTTTGCAAAAATGAAAGATATTTAAAAAAATGCATTTTAAACAGTCATTAAAAAGCAACACAATCTACCTGCATTGCAATTACTCTAAACGTGTAATAACATGCTTTAACCAGTAGGTGGTTTGGGTTAAAAAACTGTCAAGTTTACAGTGTTAACAAAATAAAATATACTGCTGTTTCTGGTTTAGTTTGCGACGGATATATTCTGTTATTGTTTTGATATTTGTAACACAAAAGCGATGGAAAAAACCCATAGCAACACAGAAAAGATGGTCTTAACATGACCCAGCGGTCTAGTAGTTAATAAAAAACAATATTATCAAAACAAATTATTACTACTAACTTTATCATGAAATTAAAACAGAACGGTAAAAGAATAGTTTCCGGTCTATTCTGAGGCCCGATCTCTGGAGATAAATAAAGAACTATGACAGATGTGTAATATTTAATGCAGCCGAACCATTTATTACAATGCATTCATGTGATGACTTTCAAAGAGTAAAGCAAGCACTGCTGAATAAAGTATGATTTTATCTTTTACGAAACTTTTTTTTCATATGGAATGCAGTTGGAGGTCAACCAATCACAGAGCTTGAGGACTAATCACGGGGTTTGTGAAGCAAAGCACATGGTGTAGTCCCAAACAATAGCTGAGGATTCTGGGTAGTGTTCTGCCATCCTAAACTCCGAAAAAATATTTGTTTCCCCAAATCAAAGGGGAAAAATACAAAAGCATTGTACACAATTTAAACCAATCAATGTTGTTTAATTAACAAGGATAATCTGGTGTTTTTGAGTTGATGAGTAGTGCATATATCACTGTAAAATCAATCGACAGTAAAGAGAATACTTACTTCCGGGTGTACAATTCTCCGTTATCCAATGGGAATGGACGCTCACATTGCCTTTAAGAGCTGCCGACATAAATGGATGCGGTGCTTCCCTGAGCGTCAAATACCGCCGCCGATGGGAATACATTGCAATCAGTTGAAAGCTCTTTGCGTCCATTTATGACGCTGAAGGAGCCTAGGAGCGTCACAACTGCACGCCACGGGACCCTGACCAAGCGTCGCTCCTGGACGCTTAGGGAGTGAAGAGTGTGTTGGTGTTGAAGTTCAATTAGCCCAGCTATTGCTAACAGTTCCATGATCAAAGAAAGTGTTTGATATAACATCCACAGTTCTGGCCATACCCCTTCCCTCATTGATTAATTATAATTGGACCATATAGGTCAAACACAAGTTACTATGCCACCCATTAGCTTTGTCCTGTAAAAGGAGTGAACTAGAAATGTCCCACTTTGAAGCCGAGGGGGTGAGCGTTTAATACTCAAATGTTGGATAAATAACCAAAAGGGAAAAGGACAGAAAGGTGTCATGGAGTGGCCCTGATGGAAAGGACTTTCCAGATGGCAGAAGCTCACAGGTTCATCAGGTCAATCTTTTGATCTTTAAGAAACATAATCCTGTCCCCACATTCCACAGAATTTCTTCCCATGAGCTTAGATGATTGGTAATCAAAGTGAACAGGTAACATGTGTTTAGAACAAAGGTTGATCCACGGAAACCTGGAGCATGGAGGAGGGGGAGAATATTGAGTAAGTGCAACTCTGAGAAGGGGGAAATGCCTGGAGGAGAAAAGGATCTGAGGTGGCGGGGAGAAGATAAGGACAGTGTATATAGTGGATGTATGGGTCATTCACAGGGTCACGGCACATTTTAGTGGCAGTCTGAGACGTCTCCGCCTGTCTCTGGGCTTCATCTGTTTCCCTTTACAGCGTCACGTGAACACACTGTCACAAAAATATTATTGCAAGATTACTAAAAATGATTCAAAGCCTGAAAGATGTGTGACCCAACAATCCTTACTAAGAACTGCAGTGAGAGCTCCAGCCAGATTCTTTGCAAAGGCTTTGCGGTAAAACCTAAAAGTCGATGCTCTTATCTCTTGTAAATCCTGCGTTTTTTCACTGCAATGACATATCATCTTACCTTGGCTTGGAAACATTTAACAGGTCAGAGATACAGTATCATGTCAGGGCTGGACATGCTTTCCTCATTCCCTGTGAATCCATATGGTGCTTACAACTACTGGTCATCATGTGTTTTTGGATTTCACACACTTTAACAAGCCTAATCTTGTCTCCAAGAGTCTAGAGGTGGGACAATCATTTGAGGTTGGGGAAGCTGTGGCTAAGGTTGTTGCACTGATCCACCAATCACTGACCCACCAATCGGACGGTCCGTGGATCTATCCAGCCAACATGGCGTATACTTGGGCAGGATACCTAACCCCAAAGTCCCGTAATAACGGCTACGGTATTGAATCCTATGGAAGTCCCTTTGGATAATAGCGTAATGCAACCCAAACTTACAATGTTACAAACACTATGGAAATGTATACGACTATTTTCTCTGGTATTTAGTTTTTTTTAATTATAAGTTAGGCAACACCGTAACCCGGGTCAGCGCTTTCTGTATGTGTGTATTAGTCTTGATGAAAGCATTGCAAGTGCAAAGACAAATCAGCTCGACAACCCATTGAAAATGTAGCATGTTGCAAACAACAATAAATATTTGAAAGAAATCACATGGATGAAACCCTTTATTTACCTCCTGGTTGGCAGTAGCTCACAGTTTGAGCAGAAGAAGTCGATACACATTTTATTTTCCACCTCACTGTCTCTGCTTCAGGCCTTTGTTTAGGCTCTTTTTTATTTGAGGCTGTTGCCAACTATCAGAGGAGCAGTGAATGGACATGCTTGTCAGCTCATTAAGTATCTCTGGTGGATGTTTGACCCTCTCAGGGTGTTTGGCCCCTGGTCTGACCTTAAGGACTTGTTGTAAACACACCAGTGACTGCTGCTTGTCACTGCACACTGCCGGACGCCCTGCAAAGGGATGCTGGGAGCTCCTGAGATAAATACACTGTCAGAAGACAGATGATATTGTTTCAAAGGGTTTACACTGATATGAAGGAGGCTAACTCATGGTATACTTTTATAAGACTTACAGTATCATCTCGCCTAGGAAACTATGATGTTGACAAGATTCATACTCTGATTGTAATACAACAACCCTCTGTTCTTCAAGGAGAAGTGTAACATCTCATAGGGATACTATGGATACTGTCAAAATGTCATCTGCCAACAAATATCCTACAAGATAAACATTATTAAACATTAAACTGCTTTCTCAATGACGTTTCGAGGGATACATACACTGACACAACTCAAACAATGGCTTTAATTAAATATATCATGTCAACAAATGACTAATCATTGTTTTTTATTGAAACCTAATGGTATTGCTGTCAATGAACCTAGTACAAGTATGTGTAATTTGTTGACATAATACATGTAATCAAAGTTAAAGTTTACATTTCAAAACGTTATTGACGATGCAGTTTTGTGGTATGGGAACGTCATTTTTAAAAGACCAAGCTGCACATTTCGAACCCCCCAGCTTAGTTTTATGCTTAGCCTGCACTGTGATTTGTTGATACTGATATAAGTTGACACTGCAGGGACTACCAAAACCAGACGGCAACAAAAGATTTGGCACAGTCTGCAAGATAGACACTTCCCACATCCCAGGTGAGCGCATGGTAATTGTTCAGGGTGGGTGTGCAGCTGAATGGATAGAATAGAAGCAGGAAGCAGTCTCACAGCCATCGTGTGGCAGATTGTGTGCCCGCTCCAACTTTCTCTTCTGTCTCCCCTCAAGTCCAACTGATGGATCACTGCTGATGGGATTCTGTTTCTGGCGCCCCTCGGTTTGTTTTGTACTCCCCTCCCTCCCTCTCTCACCCGCCACTGATCTCCTTATTCAGTCTTTAATCTCCCCCACACTCCAATTCATTTAACATTCTTGTCAGGCTCTCATTCTACCCTCTTTGTTCGTAAGCAGAACAGTTTGATCATTGCTACCCCTATTGTCTTTAGTTTGTTTTATTTGATTGGTATTAAGTTAATAAGGAACCAGAAAGATCTGATGTTTTTGTACCAACATTGTGTAGGAAAGAAGCTGGAAACGTAATCACAATGCAACATTTTTTACAATTGACCAAAGTTTTAACAATTCTTTAGGGAAGCTAAAATGAAATAGATGGACATGACTAGGGTTGGGTATCGTTTGAATTTCCACGATTCTGATTCCGATTCCGATTCCACTTTCCGATTCCGGTTCTTAACGGTTCTCAATTCCGATTCTTTGAGGAGCAGGGTAAAAAAATGATACATGCTTCTTCCGCCAAAAAAATTATATTTATTCGAGAAACTTTTACACAGGTTAGTTTACAGTAATATTCACATTAATCAGACTGTTTATAATCACTGCTATGTAACTGTAACCTGAGAACCACTGAAGCTACAACAGTGCAACAGTCCAACTTTTAAAGAATAGTTCTTGTTGAGAAAAACAAGCATATCTGCCTTCTCAGGCATACCGGGAAGAAATGTTTGAACATTTTAAAGTAAAATGCTTCAATCTGGTGCACTTTAAGCAGAATTACTAGAGACCTGCTCTAGGGGGTACAACTCTAAACACCCATATGAAAAAGATCGGTTTACATTTTAATAATCAAATAAGTATGTGAACATAACCAGTAACCTACCATAGCCAATAACGAATACATGTAACGTATTTTATTGTTGTTGTTCATTCATATCTTATTTTACTATTTTATTTATGCATATTTTTTTATCTCTCCAGTTTAAAACGATATGTCTGGTTTACTGTCCTATAGTATACATTGGAATGATTTCAAACCCGTTTTATCCTGTTTTATCCAAATAATTATAAAGGAGTGCCTTGGAAATATGTGTTTACATAAATTGTGATCAAAACGTTTGAGACCCACTGAGATAACTTAGACTAAAGTGAACTATCTAAACACTCCGAGTCCTTTACCTCACTGAGCTGAAGTTATCAGCCTCTCAGTCTGACTGGAGAGGACTCTCCTCCACATCATTGGAGAAACATCTTCTTCTTCCGTTAGAGCAGCTAGCACCAGATGCTAATAACAACAGCGCCCTCCCTTTCTCCATAGCTCACTCCCACGCTCACTCGCACTTTGGCTGTGAGCTGCGGGTGCCAGAGAAGCCAACATCCCCCATTTTCATCACTTACAGCGCCCATCGCACAGGGCAAATTAAAAGTGTAACCGGGATGAAAAAGGGTGTTACATTTACTTAATTATGAATGTTGTCAAGGCCGAACATTAGGATGAGCACCAACGGTCAAAACTTTTATCTTTCCTCCCAGAGCTGTCAGCGCAGCGCCTCCACAGATCTGGCGCCCTAGGCGAACATCTATAACGCCAGTGCGACGGGCTGGCCCTGGTCTCAGGTTACGCAAAGTGTAGGTACAACCATAGGGTACAACCATAGATATATAAACCATGATATAAACACGTGTTTATATCATGGTTTATATATATATATCTATGGGTACAACGCTACATTTCCCGCCCCGCCGCAGTCATACAGTAGACTACGGAGAGCGGCGAGAAACATTTTCTCAGGCATCGAAAAGCGGAACCGAAATTCACATGTCTAAATGATGCCGTTGGAATCGAAATGTTGGAACCGGTTCCGAACCGGAACCGGTTCTCGGTACCCAACCCTAGACATGAGGCTGTGTTTGGTCGTCTGTCATCTTATATGGTTAACATTTAGGACAGACATTCCATTGTTTGATTATCTCAACTCGTGTGCCGATCTTACCTCAAATGGCCTCTTCATTTTCATCCATCTTTGTTGGCACTGTACTCGTTCCTCTTCTCTTAAGTGCTACAGAAAGAAAGTCGCCATGAAGCCAAGCGATGAGATTTTACTTCCTGGTGCTGAAGGAAAATCCATTTACTTTGGACTCCAAAGTGTCGTCTCCAGCTAAAAGGGCTGATGTATTGATCACATTCCAAGTGCTATAATACCCTAAGTGCTCGGATGGCACAGGGAAGTCCCTCCCCTCTTCAGAGTTTAATGAAAATAGATCAGGTATGCATTTTAATCACAGGAGGAAGGGACCGAGCCACAGAGGGGGGATTGAGATGAAAAGAAATAGGTGGAACTAATTTGGATATTCTAACTGCTCCCATAAACATGGACGTTTAATGAAAGAGTTTGGCTTCCATTGGTACAATCTCTCATTATTCTTTCGCCACACTCCTTCATTTTTTAACAAATGCATCACTGTTTCGTTTTAATGGCGTAGCTTAAGCCCATCTGTTTCTAATCCCATTTGGTACGATATGGGTGGAGAAAGTCCTCTCAGTTTCTCCGTTGTTGATAGATATGTCTAGGTAGGTTTTGCCAGGTATATCTGCTGTTGATTTATCTCCAAATCCACACAGAAAGTCTTGACGGTGTTTCTTTCTGGCTCTTCTTCGGCCAATTCTGCTCGTGTATAGCTTTTATCAAATTCATGCACGTACACACAAACTGTCAGCCTGTGTCTTTCACCTTTCTCTCTCTCACGCACACCGCCCATTGACGATAAGGGTTTGGTATGGCATCATCTCACACATTGTTTTAATCAGCTGTAGGGGCTTTGAGATGTGAAAGCAAAGGAAGTGACGGGAGAAGAGAGATTTTCGGTGTGTGTAGTGTTGGAAGGCTTCAGTCTAACCATTCATCTGGTTCCAATCACTCCACCTCTCCAGCCTCCTGCTGTCAGACCGGCTGAATGTAGGACAGGAACTGTGATCAGACATTCTATGTTTATGTGTGAATATATATGTGTGTAGGGATGTGTGCGTGTGTCGTTTGGGGAGTGAGAAGGATGTCGTCTGCCATGGGGATGTGTGTTCTGGTGTGTGTTCACATGGTAGGAAGTCTTTCGGTGTGCCAACGTGCACAATGTGTTGTGTATGCAAGCATAGCGGCCTCCAAATGTTGGTGCTGTATGTATGCCAGAGATATCTACAGGGCAGAAGTCAGGCTGTGTAATAAGACAAAGGCAACAGTGAAAATCCATCAGGTTTAGAATGACTTTTGCTCAAATCTTTAACATCAATGAAGCAAACATTTCCAATGTTGTCATGAAAGTAGCCTATTGCCAACAGAGCAATTCTATTAGAAAAAAATCACATTCATCTTTGCACATATCAAATATGGCGATTGCCATACTAATGAGTGGGTGGAATTAACACTCCAAATCATATCAGTAATTTGTATCTGTTCAGGTTGTTAAACTTTAACAGACAGAGTTGCTCCTGAAGGGCTAACACATGTCAAGTCAGCATTCACAACCTGTTCTTCTGCTGCACAAACTTGTTTTTATTGTTGTTATCGGCAGCGTTTTTTGCTTTGATTCCCTTTCTTTATTTCCTATATGATTTTATTTTTAAATCTTGCAATGTCCATTGTCAGCTTTTCAAGCTAAAATCTAAAATCTTTACACATGTAGCCAACATTCATTCATTTTTAACCTATTCCTCATCCGAACATTACTGCTTCTTCATCTTCTTCTTAGACCTTCAAGCCAGTCATCACAGCGCACTTTTCTCAGAAATTGCATATTCTGGATGTATAAGTAAAAATGCATGATAGCAGATTCCCAGCAGCATTAGGATGGTATGTATAAATAATCAACAGTAACTTCTATATTACATGAGAATGGAATTGGCTGCTTATGGTGGCATGATAACATGCTAACTATGTAACACATAGCATGATAACAGACAGCATGTGCTTGGTAAGTAGTATTGCCTTCAGCTACAGTACCTTAATCTTTAATGCTGCTTCATCATCTGACTTTTAAATGCTAAAAGTGTCATGTAGCAGTGAAGCAGATACTTTACCGGGGATGAGAAGAGTGTCTGTTACATTTCTTAGTCGTCAACAAACAGTCCTAGCTGCTGAAAACTCAAAAACACATCTACTGTAGCAGCTTCAAACCACTTTGTGTTTCCTGTCCAGTAGTTACAGCTTCACGTGTCTTGTGTTTGCCTCTTGCATTAACTTGCATTAACTCATGGCTGGTATATTCCTTATTGCATCCAGCTAGTGAGGGGCCTGGGTAAGACCTGTTCACACCCCGCTGAGTCTACTTCCTGTCCTGCTGTATCTCTCTGTGAAGGGGGAACAAGGTCCAGACCACCGGGGCTTAATCCATCTGCCAAGATAAAGAGGCCAGAAGGAATGTGTTGGTGTGTGTGTATTTGTGTGTGTGTGTGTGTGTGTGTGTGTGTGTGTGTGTGTGTGTGTGTGTGTGTGTGTGTGTGTGTGTGTGTGTGTGTGTGTGTGTGTGTGTGTGTGTGTGTGTGTGTGTGTGTGTGTGTGTGTGTGTGTGTGTGTGTGTGTGTTTGTGTAAGACGGTGTGTAAAATAACCCCAAGTATTCACAAAAAACGGAGATTGTGTACATATGGATCCTAGAACAGAAAGCTGTTCTACTCCGGTCAATGACCTCCACTTTGACTGATTCATAATTTGAAGTGACTCCTCTGTTTATGTCCACTCCAGGATACTGCCTGGTCATTTTTAGTGCTATACAACCTTCAGAGGGGTGGTCCCCAAAATGGATGCTCTTGTCTGGTACTCCCACAATGCTACAAAGACAAGGATGTGTGTTTGAGTGTGTAAATGAGCAGTTATAAAATAGATTTCTTGAATTGAATGAACACATAAACAAAATGTATTAAATGCTACCACTAAATGACTACATGATACTTATTCTCACATTACAAGAAAACAGTTTTTCAGTATGTGTGGACGGGTCAAAAAAGTAGTTAGGATTTAGATTAGTGAGCCAGAATAGTTTTCTTCCTAGTGGCTGCATCTCATCTTAGAGTCACCCCAGGTCAGTTGTGTGTTTCTCTAATTGCTGTGGTCTGTTTTACTGCCATATATGGTGCACTTCACGGTTGGTTGGGGTGCCATCCAGCGAACTTCGCTAATTGGTTATATTTTTACCCCACACAGTCCTCAGAGTTTCGCTCTATTTTAAAGGCTTTATGCAAATAGGTAAAGAATGTCTTAGTGTCATGCTGCCCCAGGGCTGTTGCACCACATTTAATGAAAACCAAAACTAAATGTGATTTTTGAGAAACAGAAATAACCATATGAAATGCATCATTTATAATACTATGTTTGCGATGAAAGTTCATACAATTTAAGTATTACACAGTTAAATATACACATGTGCACCAGTGAGCACATTAGTGAGCAATTTTTTTTATTAAACCTTTTGGAAAAGCTCTCCTGACAGCAACCTTTTCCTGTAAAAAGTCATCATCAGCACACAAAGACTCCTGACATGTGCAAGTCAAGACCTGTCATGTTGTCACTAAATGTGAAGAGTCGTGTTTCATTTAAAGGCCAAGAAGGAGGAACCTGTCTTTCTTTCAATCTGGTGTATGAGAATACATCTGAATCATTGCTACATCAAATGTGTTGGTGACGGTCTCATCATTTTTATCTGCAAAAACTTAGATGAATTCATATATATATTACATTTACTCTATTCACATTATATTTAGGTAACTCAAAGTTGAAGTAAGTGTAAATAAATTATGTTTATGGTGGGATATTGAAAATGTCAACATTCACGTTAGTATAAGACAGTAGCCGCTGATCATTTAAAAAAAAAAAAATCAAAATCAAAAGTGTTCCCTTTGCCTCTCTGAGGATTTCAGAAAGCTAAACTGAACAATTGATGTTCAGTGATTTGAACCGTAAGCTCAACTTTGTTTGAACCTGTGATGTCACGAACACACAAGACAATCAAATCCCCTCAGCAGTTCTGATGGACTTAGCACTCACCATGTGCCCACACATGGCTGAATGAGCACGGCTGCAGTGATCCCAAGAGCTCCTGCTGCTAACACACGGATATGACTCCAGTCTGAGTTGACTGTGTCTCAAGGTAACAACATCACTTACTCAAGCCCAACATAGGAAAGTTTCATTAACTGGATATCACTCTATATGAACAAAGTTTAAGTAAGTTATAGTATCCCTAAACTGATTGCATATAGAGGGGTGCAGTAATGACTTATTCTTATATAGGCTGACCCCGGACGATCGCAAAAGCCCCCTCGACAAAATTGGAATTTTTCCATTTGGATTTTGGAATATTGCAGAAAATAAGATTTGATCAGCACAAATAAATAAATAAACTGCCCTTTTATATCAGCTGTGTAAAAGTGTAAAAGTGTGTAAAAAGTGTAAATGCAAAATGTGAAATGCAAATGTTATAAACGAACCAGATGCATCTCACAGGTGCAAGACTTAACGTCACCCCTGATTGCATTTAGTTTTCTAATTAAGTCACATCTGTTGCTTTTAAAATTCTCTCAAAATTCACTGCATTTTTTTTGTTAAACTGAATCAAATGACCTGCAATCAAATATATCCTTAGTTATAAACACATTAAATCTTGCTCTGACGCCGGTAAAGAACCTTACATGGAATGTGACACCTAAAATAAGAATGTGCAAAATCCAGTAAAATAAGTGTCAGCCACATTCCATTATAGTGCTTTTTGATGTCGTATCTCTTCCAGACTCAAAAGGATGTTCATTGGCAATTTAGAGTTATAGTGTGTGTCAGGATAGCACACACATTGTCATATACACACAGTCAGCGTTTCCAATTAAACTTGTCAGCAAGTTGGAAAGTTACAAATTGCAGAACAAATTACTTTTCATTCCAAAAGTGTATTAGGCACATTGATTGGAGCGGGTCAATGCTAAGGAACACGCTGCCCTAAAGCAGCTGGGCATCATACTGAGAAGCACTGACAGCACATTTAATAGCATTTTTATTTAGTGTTTAAAATTTGGGGGGAGATTTGATGGAAACCGTGCATCACACAATCAGTGAACCAGTTCACAACCAGATCATATTGATCATAACTCAAACTAATTGTCATCGTTTTAGCTGGACAGGCTGCACAGTCAGCAAAACAGATATACAACATGGTGCAGCATGTTAATGCTTATAAGGACATCTGGTCATACTTTGGCGCTGCTGCAAAATAAAAGAAATGATGTAATCAAGACATAGTCTAATGATCGTTTGGCACAAGAATCAGAATGGCTCTTAATCTTCTAATGACAACTTCTTATTGACTGTGGATAAGTGTGTGGTGAGGGGCCTATAACCTCACTTTAGCATGGAGAGATGGTAATGGACCGTGTCTGTCAGTAAGTGTAATGAATACAATTAAATTGAAATGACAGCTAATGTATTTATCAATATCTACGTAACTGCAGTCTGTTATGCGTAACTTTACCTCTTCTGTTGGTTTGTTAAAGTGCCAACAGACACATTAATGCCTATGCTCTTAATTTATTATTATGAAGTGAACGTTTGCACAGTAATAGCTAAAGAATAATTGCACCACGAACTACTTTTAGATGTTTATATTTTTCATGATGATCATTAAATTAAATCGATGTGTCCTATGCAGAGTAACCAACTCTTTCCTGTTGAAAGTAGTTAGCACCAGCGTTAACATATTGGTGATGAAATGAAAAGCGGTTGACTCTGATTACTCTTAGCATCATTCGAAATAACTATAATTGATTCAAATATTGTTGAGATATAACATACAGACATGTATAGTGTATGACTCCATGTATTACTGTGTACCATATATTGTTTATGTAAGTAGCTGCGACTACCAACTGTGTTCATTGGTTAGGGCTGTACCACATGATTGTGATGTCACTACCTGGGGTATAAGACCGCCCCTTCTCTCTCTGTCGTCAAGCCTCTTGAGATGTGTGCCTATAATGAATAACGCCGTGATGAATGGCTAAACTTGAACTGCTGAGATTATTCACCTTTCTGCTGCAGGAGACAAAAGGTTTACGTCTAAATCTGCTAACAAATAGATTTCTTGTTTTTTTACTGATAGCATGAATAAGTAGGGTCTAAGGAAGGTGGAAGAGATCTGATTGTATTTGCGTGAACTGTCATGTTCTTTGTTTTTGTGTCACCCTTTCGTGTCTGTTTTAACTTCCTGTCTTTGTGTATTTTCCCGCCTGTTCCGATAGTCTGTCCTGCTCTTACGGCCCGTCCACACAGCGGCGTGCGTTGAAGCTTCCAATGCTTCTGCCCATTCACTTTGAATGGTGTGACGTCACTTTTAGGCAAACTGCATTTTGGGAAGCGACGTGGAGCGTTGCTGGCTTCAAAAGTTGAGCAATGTTCAACTTTTGACGCCTCGACGGAGGCCAATGAAATCCCGTTTATGCAAATCTGCCAGTACAAGGCAAAAAGACAATGTTTATTTATATAGCCCAATATCACAAATGTTACATTTGTCTCAGTGGTCTTCACAGTGTGTACAGAATATCAGTATGACAATACGACACCCTCTGTCCTTAGACCCTCACATCGTACAAGGAAAAACTTCCAAAGAAAACCCAGTTTAAAGGGAAAAATGGGAGAAACCTCAGGGAGAGCAACAGAGGAGGGATCCCTCTCCCAGGACGGACAGACGTGCAATAGATGCCGTGTGTAAATTGAAAAGATAATACATTTGCAACATAGGTAGTCCAAATGTTTGGAAATGCATGTGTGTATAATAGGAAGATGAATCCACGAGGATATCCATCCAGGACCGATGATCCAGGACCACAGCCACGACTCAAGATCCAGCGCTCGCGATGCAGGACACAGGACCGCAGGATCATCCATGACTCCGGATCCCGGCGTATATAGACACCAAAAAGAAAGACATTTGGGGAAGCTGGGTTAATCGGAACATGAGAGTACACAGGTACAGACAGAGAGAAGGAAGAAGTAAGATGTCCCCCGACAAACTAAGCCTATATCAGCAAAACTAGGGGCTGAATCTAATCAGCCCTAACTATAAGCTTTATCAAAAAGGAAGGTCTTAAGCGCACTCTTAAAAACGGATAGGGTGTCTGCCGCCCGAACACAAACTGGAAGCTGATTCCACAAATGTGGAGCTTGATAAGAAAAGGCTCTGGCTCCCATTGTACTTTTAGAGATTCTAGGAACAACCAACAACCCTGCATTCTTGGAACGCAATGCCCTAGTAGGACAGTAGGGTATAATGAGTTCTTTAAGGTAAGATGGCGCCTGCCCATTAAGGGCTTTGTAGGCAAGAAGAATAATTTTAAATTCTATCCTGTGTTCTATAGGGAGCCAGTGTAAGGCAGCCAGAACAGGAGTAATGTGGTCCCTTTTCCTAACTCTGGTTAGTACACGAGCCGCAGCATTTTGAATCATCTGAAGCGACTTGACTGACTTCTTGGTACTCCCTGATAATAAAGAGTTACAATAATCCAGCCTAGAAGTAACAAATGCATGGACTAGTTTCTCTGCATCGTTGTGAGGCAAGATATGCCTGATTTTTGCAATGTTACGTAGATGGAAGTAGGCGGTCCTTGAAATTGATTTTATGTGGGCGTTAAAGGATAAATCCTGATCAAATATAACACCAAGATTCCTTACAGTCTCACTGGAGGCAAAATGAATGCCATCCATAGTTAGTATATCTTTAGATAATTTGTTTTGTAGATTCTTCGGGCCAAGTACAATAACTTCAGTTTTGGTCGTGTTTAACATCAAAAAGTTTAAGGTCATCCACGTTTTTAAGTCCTTAAGGCAGTCTTGAATTTTATTTAGATGATTAATTTCATCAGGCTTGATTGATAAATATAGTTGAGTATCATCCGCATAACAATGAAAGTTTACAGAATGATTCCTTATAATATTGCCTAATGGAAGCATATATAATGTGAACAAAATAGGTCCGAGCACTGAGCCCTGTGGCACTCCATGGCTAACTTTGGTTTGCGTGGAAGATTCATCGTTAACACGTACAAACTGAGAGCGTTCAGATAGATAGGACCTAAACCAGCCTAAAGCAGTTCCCTGTATGCCAACTAAGTGCTCTAGTCTTTGCAATAGGATATCATGGTCGATAGTATCAAATGCAGCACTAAGATCGAGCAAAACAAGAATAGAGACAAGTCCCTTGTCTGAGGCTATTAGAATATCATTTGTTTCTTTAACCAGAGCTGTCTCTGTGCTATGATGTGTTCTAAAGCCAGACAGGATGGATATAAATGATATTCTCCCTATTCCCATAATGACGTTATACATAAGTGAGTTCACACTCATTTTATTGTTCTGTTAAGCCTCCCACCAATCCTTAAATTACAAAGAAAGCACCAGTTTAGTGTACCATTGTTGCACAGATAATGCAATAAACTGGGGAGCGTTTCATTCTCAGTGGCCGGAGCAATAGCAGTCGTAGCAACAGACATAAAGGATGAATCATTGTGAGTGCCAGTTCCCCTGCTCATCCTCAAGTGTTCAAGGCTGCAGAGGAATGATTGCATGCCTCACAGAGCAGCTAATGTGCAGAGAAACAGGTACAGGAGGGTGGCGGCACGCCACATAACACCACATATACTTACATTACACACTGGGTGTCAGAAAAACTGTGTGGCAAACATTCACACACGGAAAAAAACTGAAACATTGACTTCAATTAAATGTATTATGTCAATACATTTCACATAACTGTATTAGGTAAGTTGAAAGCAATTATATTAAGTTGAACCTAATAGTTTCTATTCAAACTTAATATTATTGCTTTCAACTAACCTAATACAGTTATGTGAAATCTGTCTAATACATTTCATTAAAGTAAACATGTCAGTTGTTTCAGTGCACTACCCATGTTTGGCATCAGGCTATGCAGGTTGTTGAAGTGAATGAAAATTCTATTGTCGTTGTATTCTCACCCTTTCTTGGATTTGTCTGAAATTAAGCAGACAGATTTATTTAGAAGGTGATGTTGGAAGAGTTTGAGGGATTATTCCAGAGGCTGCAGATGTGTTGGTGTTGGCAGAGGTTTTTTGTTTTGGTTGCGTCTAATCTTTGGTTCATTAAGATGCAACATTGGCTTTGTGTCCCTCATGGTCCTGTGCAGTGGTGCAGTGTAGCAAAGGCTCTCTGCACTGTACTGAGGGCAGGCTGCCAGGAACCTGTTGGTTAAAATGCTGCAGGAGAGCCGTGGTGCAGCCCGCTGAACATAAAGACACTATGTGCTGTTTTGTTGATCCTGTTTAATGAAAACATCCAGGCTGTTCTTGATCTTGTTAACTAAGCATAGTTGGTATTTCAATGTTTGCTGAGTCTGCTTTACCAAAGTACAGAGATGACATTGCTACTTTATGCACATAGGCTGTATGTTTTCTTTCTTTTTCTGAACGTGAAATGTATAGGTTATGTACATACTGTAACAGTGCTAATCAGCTACAGTTCAATCAGGAAATATCAATTATTATGAAAACCAGATATCATCTTTTCTATTCCCTGCATTTATTATTCCTTGTCAAAACTTTGCGCCTACATTTCCCATAATGCAACTCAAGAGCATGTGTGCGTACTTTTCTCATAGCAGCTAACGTTGCCTGCAGCATCCAGCCTGTAGCAAAGATGAGCAGTGAGCTAAAGGGGATTGGTAAACGTTCTTCTTTTTCACTTTAAACTTTCAAAATATTTTATTCATTTTTCAAACGTGTATTCTAAAGGCCCGGACACACCAAGACGATTTTGGCCGTCGATGGGCGTCAGGCCGACGATGAGCATCCTGTCGCCCTACTCAGATTGGTGTGTCCTGCACCATCGTGTCTTTTCGGCCGAAAACCCACCGATTCGACATGTTGATCCGGCGGGCAGTCGGCCAAAGGCTGTCGGCAAAATAAATCACTCTGATTGGCTGTTCAGCTTAGCGAATCAGTGCATGAGAAGCGAAACGGAAGTGAGGGACCCAAACAAACGATTAAGAAGGCAAATCTGAGATTTCATTTACCTCCAGCTCTCGACACAGGTTCGGGAAAGCCCCGTGAGCTTCTCGCTGTAGAGTGAAAATGGAACGCACACGCTATTTGTAGTTTGTTTATGTCACGCAGTCTGTTCTTCTTCTCTCGGTTATCACGCAGTCTGTCTTCCGGTTGTTGCCTCTTTTGAATGACGAATACACACTACCGCCGCCTGGTGGTAGGGAGAGTTATTGCCACTCACGCATGCGCAGTTCGTACGTGCTACTTGGCCGTCGGCTGAAGTCTTTGCGGTGTGTTCCAGTGCGACACATGGCCACAACGCAGGGACGTGAGGCGACGCCACAGTCAGGGGTCCGTCTGTGTCAGTTCTTTGGTGTCAGCTTGGTGTGTCCGGGCCTTAAAGCCCTACCTGATGCTTAAGTGAAATTACTTGAGGCATTTTCTTAATAAGACTTATATTTGCATCAACTCTGACCTAAATATGTATTTCAGGCTATCAAGAACACATGTTTGTATTTCATTTTTATATAAGAATGTACCCAGCAGAGACTGACAGGAAACATGAACAGAGATAACAGGCAGCAAAGGCCCTCAGCTGTATGTGATACCCTTATGTCATACACACGCTCTAAAAGCTGATTGAATAACCGTAGTTGATGTGATGGGCCTTAACACTGAAGATTTGAATGAGCATACATCTGAGCAGACAGCAAAGCATAAAGCTAAAGTTCCACATTTCACAAAGAGTCCATTTCCCCACTCTTTCAGCCAGCTGGTCGAATCCTCCCACGCTTGCAAGTTCCTCTTTATCTGATTTGTGTTTACATGTTCTACCCATACACGTCAACTCAGCCATTGCTCAAAAAGCTCCCTTGGCTCACATCTAGTGCGTCAACAAAAGTGGGCTGACCTATCTTTCTTTAAAGTGGGAGGAAGGAATAACTTAAACCGTTAAAGTTGCAATATCTTAAACTGTTGTTTCCTTCACACACGTTCCTTCTGCACGATCACCCACTCTTGGGCGATTGCCTTAACAACCCCACTCAACATGTATTAAGGATATATCTAAGAACTCAAAACGTGATGAACATAAATGCTCTCATTTCGACCCTACGACTACCAGTTGGTCTGTTTTTTGGCATTGGTAAACTGCTGGCCCAATAACAAGGAAGGCTTAATAATGTCTCAGTGTACTTGTCATATATTCCAGACACAGCACCACTGGCATTGCCCCCAGGAAGCGCATCAATCTTACATGTTGTCTCATTTCACTTGCATCTTCAAATTCTGGACAATTCTGATTCCTAGAGATCCTTTGGAATTGTCTTGAAAGGTTCCTAGATGTGTTATATTTGTCTGACCTAATTATGAAACCATATTGAACTACCTTTCAAAAGTAATGATCTAGATACTAATTTAAATACTACAAGCCTCATACATATCATTCACCTTCTGGATCACATGTCTTTTTTTGTGGCACTGACACCAATCAACAGTTGTGCGTCGACTCGGCAGGGATCAAGGCACGTATAGGCCTCTCCCTGCTTCCACCGTCTACACACAACCAAATGACTCACCATCAGTGAGGGAAAGAGTAAGAACTGAGATGTATAGGTGAAGAGGCACAAGGTGTCGACGTCAATGCACTCTTATTAGATTCTTTTATCAACTAGAAGCTTTATCAACAAGGAAGCGTACTCTTAGAAACAGACAGGCCAGCAAAGCAAGCATTTCAATATGCATTGAGATGGGTTCAGACATAACCAGTGTGTTACATCATGTTTAGCCCTGGCATATGTATGTAAACCCCCATCTTTAGTATACAACATGTTCCACGTTACACTTAGCATCAGACCATAACTCAGAGCTGAGCTTCCAGTCTGAACACATATCATAAACACATGTAATCACACCCCATATCATACATACATACATGAAAGAGAAGAAGACACTTCTTTCTTCCGCTATACCGACAACCGGATGAAAAGAAGGAACAATTCAAAGAACCAGGAGATATCTTGGAGGGAGTTTGCTCTCCTTTCTTTATTCTTTCTATTTTAATTGTGTTTCCTAAGATCAGAGCATTGTGTGGTACCCGCCTCAGAGTTCAGTAGATGTGCTGACTTGCATACGAGCACGCAGGCAGGAAGGCGGTGTGATATGCAGCAGTTTGAAGTGGTAACTGGGCCCTCTGCGTCCCGCTGGCTCCCACTGCCACTATAATTGGTCGGCGAGAACTCCACTGGAAGGAGCAGGAGAGGGTTTATTGGAGCACAACTCGCCCCAGGGCTTCTTCATGAAAACAAAGCTCTCCGTGACTCGTTCGCCAACAGGCTCCGGACATTTTGCGGCGATAATCGCAGACAGCAGTGCGCCTGCATGTGGGCCACACTCATGCACACACACTGATATTCAGAAGCACACACTCGCACGTTGAGCTCGTAATCATGCAGACTTCGAGAGACACGCTTCTTTGTATCTTATCTATGCATTCTTCAGCTAATGGACATATTTGTAGACGTCATGCATTCCGATGTTCAAACACCTCCGCGCACGCACGTACACATCGACACACACTAATGCAAATATTACACTGAAAAAACTGAAATATTGACTTTAATTCAATGTATTTTGTCAACAGATTTCATATTAACTAAAGTCAACGTTTCAGATTTTTCAGTGTAACTTCATTTTGCACAGATGCTGTATGTAACACACCTTGACATACTGCACACATACATCAACCGCTAATAACACACACAGACGTGATTTAAAACTGATATACACACAGAGAAGCAATTGTAACCCAGGACAATGCAAACACACACACACACACACACACACACACACACACACACACACACACACACACACACACACACACACACACACACACACACACACACACACACACACGTTTCCCTGTTCTATTTTTGCTCTCCAACAAATGTGTCCAGCCAGCAGGACATCACAGTCCCTGCAGTTGATCAGTGTCCAAGGAAGGATACATAAATGAAAGAGGAAACAATTGGAAGCTCAGGCTTTCATCCTCAGCTCTGGGTAATTCCACCCCAGCAGCAGCGCCACAATAACTCTGCTGCTGCGCTCCGTAAGCCGATACCCCCTCTGGACCCTACCCACTGTCCCGTGCATCCTTCATGGGTTATTATTAGTGTGTGTGTGTGTGTGTGTGTGTGTGTGTGTGTGTGTGTGTGTGTGTGTGTGTGTGTGTGTGTGTGTGTGTGTGTGTGTGTGTGTGTGTGTGTGTGTGTGTGTGTGCGTGCGCGTGCGTGCGTGCGTGTGTGTGTGTGTGTGTGTGTGTGTGTGTGTGTGTGTTAAATAGCTCTCCATTACATACGGCTGAAAGTAGATGTATGATGTGGGTGGGTTTTAAATGCGTCTGTGGTGGCTCTCTGTCCTGGAAAAGTGTTTGGCTATTAAATATTTACTGTAGTTGAAATGTCTCCAATCACACGATACTGGTTTGATCTCCTGAACTGTGCATGTGCTTCCTCCTTTGATGATCACCAGAATATGGCAGCTACACCTGATTCTTTTATTTAAAGATGTCAAGTAAACGGATTCCTCATGTTCATCTTCAATCCAGGGCATTCGTTTGTTATCATTCTGCTGATATGTACAAATGAATTGCATGGACATATTGGCAAATAGTATTTGTAAAGTACTTCTGCAAAGAAACATGTTGGCCTTTTTCAAGGGGTTTGGACTCATTTGAAACAGTAGCATCTGCAAGATGATCCTATACCCAGTCTGTCATGATCCAGCTGGAGTGAGTATTAGCTGTTTCTGTGTCCTGGCGCCCTGACGGTGCCGGACTCTAAAGAGACCATTGAGTCAGCTCTTCTTTGTGTGGGAGAGGGAGGAAGAAACACCGAGTGAGATCTGCACTTGCTCATAACATATTATAGTATTAGATTATATTTACTTTGCAATATCAATAGCACAGCTTAGAATTAAATGTACTTGTACAATAACAACATGTCTGTTACATGTGTGTTGGTGCGAAAGAGAACAGTGCTGATTTGCTGCAAATTGAACATTCCTATGATGTGGCCTTAAGAGCAACTCGTGAGCTCAGACATTTCCATTCCTAGTTTCAAAGTGACTGCTTTAGTCAAACATATTTTTCATTTGAGAATTTTAAAACCCAGAACTGTGTTGTGCTGTTTGTTGTCTGATGAATACTTGATGAATACTTGATGCATTGACGTTCTATACTGTATGCAGTGAACATTAATGTCGTGTTGGTCTCTCTGCAGTTCTGCTGGGTGTGCTGGGGACATGCGCCCAGACGGAGATGAAGAGGGTAGTTGGGGACAACGCCACGCTGCCCTGCCACCATCAGTTCTGGGTGGGGGACGACCCCACGCTGGATATTGAGTGGCTGCTGCTCAAGCCCACCAACAGGCAGAGAGTGGTGAGTGTCTGTCCAAAGTTGAAAGAATGGAATCTGTAGTTTGGAAATCCATATAAAAAATGGTTGTGCCATTGATGTAGGTGTTTTTAATGTTGTATTAAAGTAATTCATTGTTGATATCTACAGTCATGTTACAGTAAAACAAAGTTAGTTGAAGTAGGAGGGCAGAAAGCCTAGCTCCTAACATGTGTGAGTAATCCAATTACTCAAATCTACTACACCTCTTAAAAGAAATATGAAAGAAACATAATAAAGAAACAAGAACATATTTCTTATTAAGTCTCAAAGGGAGAATACATGTGTGTATTCCGTGGGTGTTAAATTCCTAAACATTGATTTTACTTTTATTGAGAATAGTACTTGAGAATGACTTGTCATCAGCAGTTCAAGTGAAAGGTAGCTGCTAAATTGCTAAAGATAGCAACAGCTAGCTTTATACAAATCTAAAACTAGCAGCACCTTCTGATTATTTGTTATCTGTATTTAAAAATGAAACAAACAAAAACAAATATTTTTTCAATTCTAAATTAAAAAAAGTTATTCTTTTAAACATCACTTTTTTAGAATAACCATGACATTGGTAGCATTCTGAACCATTTCTGTAATTGTTTTGTGTGTTCATTAGTTTTGAACAAAAAATATACACACATTTGCATAAAGTCACCATATTTGTCCCATTATTCCCCCCCTCCCCCCTCCCCCTCCCTCCCCCCTCCCTCCCCCCACCAGGTGATCACCTTCTTCGCTGGACGGGTGTTCGACCCCAATGAGGTGGAGCGCAGCCGGGTATCCTTCGCTGGAGAGTACTTAAAGGGGGACGCGTCCCTGGTGATCAGCGACCTGTCCCTCATAGACTCAGGAGAGTACAGCTGCAAAGTGAAGACCGGAGCTCAGTACCACTGGAGCACCATCAGCCTCATAGTGCTGGGTACGTGTCAGACAGCTTCCAGGACATGAGAAAAGGGTGTGAGAACACAGAACAACACTAGGCCACTGGAGAAATGTAGTGCAGCACATGTACATGTAGTACATGAAGTATTCCGATAGACCAAAGTATGTGATTTGGAGTATACAGTAGATGATGATTTGGCCTGTGACACTCATCCATCTGTGAAAGTACTAAAGATGGAAGAAGTGCTCAGATTCTTTACTTAAGTGAAAGTTATGACACTCAATTGTAAGAATACTCTGAAACAAGTAAAGCTTTTGCATTCAAAATCTTAAATTAAGTACAAGTGTTGGCATCAAGATATATACTTATGTACCTACAGTATACAGCCCATTTTAGAATCACATATATTAAATCACTGGAATATGAATATTGATGCATACATGTGTTCATCGCAGTTGGTAAACGTGGAGCTAATTTGTATTACTTTATACAATTCTGCTGGTTATTTTAGTGAGTTTATTTATATTATGTATTAGTTTATAATCTGAACCTGGAAAGTAATGAGTAACTAAAGCTAAGGCTATAGAAATGTAGTGGAGAAAATAATAAAGTAGGATAACGTGGAAAAGTATCAAAATTATACTGAACTAAGTAAATGTACTTTTTTTACATTCTACCTTCACCTATGTAAAATATACATGTCGTGTATGTGGTGGCACAGAGGGTTGATCGCTAACCTATCAATCAGAGGGGCAGTGGTTTAATGCCACTCACTGCATAGGCATGTCAGAGACGATCAGCTTGGTGTACATATGATCTGCTCACGTTGTGTTTCTGTGAGTGCAGCATCCTGTGGGGAGAACCCTTCCTCCATCAGCGGCCTCTCATTGATTGCATAAACTGTTGGTATTCAATCTGAAAATATGGCAGTACATCTCTAATGCATACAGTTCCATAAGAAGAGAAAACATTTTACTATCCAATACATCACTGGAATAAACAAACCCCAGCAGATTGTCCCTTTTTAAATTATTTATTGCATCCCCTTCCAGTCTGCGCTTCCCAGAGGCAGCGTAACCTTCACACAGTATGCATCGAGTCACTTCTCACAGCAGTGCCACCCCACTGTACATCCTTTTTTAAATGGAAAAAGTTACTAAAGCACTAAAGGCATTGTATTAAGTTCAGCCGTGTCTGCAGTGCTTTCATTCAAATCTGCTTCCTATATATTAAACGTGATTCAGACACTTACAGCTGCAGTACATTCTCGCAGTCAGATTAACATTGGACAGGTGACAGCCAATGAAATCGCTTTGCTGATTGAATATTGGATTTGTCAGAGTGGCTTTTCTTGTGTATGAGCAGATGAAGTGTGATGCACTGAAGGCAAAGGAAGCCAACAACACGGTCTCCCTCTCATCCTGAATGTGTCCCAACAGCTCAAGATTCAAATGGTTGACTGCAATCACACAAGGTCAGCAAGCTCCACAGTGGAGCCGCCCTCCCTGAAGGGAAAGATCCCCCTCTCTCTTGTTTATCCACAACCACTTGTTGATGCTAACACCTTCTTCTTGTCCGGCCGGCTAGTTATGATTTCATGTTATAGTCACTTCAAGAAAATCTTGAAAATCATAATTGTTAAGAACTAGATGAAATGTGCTGCTTGGTGCATCGTGAGTTTATATGAACTGTCTGTCTGAAAGATACTTTCTAGAAACAAATAGTTGCTCTTGGTTAGGGCTGCGTAATATGAAATCATACTGTACACATCATATTGTCAAAACCATATAGAAATGTCTATCATACAGTACATATCATTTTCATGTTCGTTTCTAGACTAGGGCTACATTTACAAATTCTTTGTCTATAAAGTCACTAATAAAAGAGTTACCGGAAAAAATGCTATATTGTGATATACTGTAAATTGTTTAATTCCCTATATCGTAAAAGAAGATATATGTCATATGGCCCAGCCACAGTTGTAGTCCTTTTTAAGAGAAAGTAGACGAACTAAGTTCAAATAGAGCAGACGTTACTGCATTTACAGGAATACTCACATGATCCCGCGGCGCAGCAGCAAACAATATCCTTTACAGTGAATTCAACCTCAATGATTCACTGGGACATATACAGTCTGTACTGTAAGTCCTCTGAACCACCTGACCTCAGATTCCACTGCTGTAAATGGACTTGTGAAACATCCTTTATTGGTGTCCTTGTCACAAGCGAAGCCGCTCTGATTCTGATCCTCACCACTGCAACATTGCTCAGATGTATTCACTTCACTCAACAATAAAACGCTACAAAAAAGAATGATGGTAACTTGACCTCCAATGCCTTGACACGTTGCAGAAAACTACCGTAAGTTCCACTTTGAGACCAATATTATTAGGTAACAACCTCTTGATGTCAACACTGAACATCGTATTAGTATTATATCGTATTCAGCCACAGACTCATCCCTCCACGACACAGCACCAAGCGCCTCGGACAGACCTGTGTGCCTGTAGCCATCAGGCTGCACAACAAGGGGTCAATGATGAAAAAAGAAAATTAAAAGAAATCACTGGACATAAATATACACTGTTTCCACAACCCATGCTAATATATTAGTAGTAGACCAAATATGTAGATAGATATGTCACTATATGTGGAGATGTCCATTTTCACTTTTCACTTTAACTCATTTCGTACTTCATAATTTATATGACCAAATATGTATATATGCTGAGAGTTATTTTACTCTTATTTTTACTCATCTCCTATTTCATAGTCTTTTATTATTATTATTATTATTATCATTATTATTTTAATTTGTTTTCTTGATTTTATTTTGTATTGTATTAATCTGTGTGAATCTGTGCTGTCCTGTTTTCCACGCTTACCCTGTTGCTGCTTGTACACCTGAATTCCCCCACGGGATTAATAAAGGTCCATCTTATTTTATCGTATCGGACTGATCAGCTGAGCGAAGCCCTGTATGGCTAACAGGACTAATTCATTATGTATTTCCCACTATGAACAGAAGTCCAAGTATAAATCTAGCATCAAACATAATATACAAGGATGTAGTGCAACACAAATCTAATAAACACAAATCTCCATTCACATGCAGTCTCATTATGCTTCAGGCCCCTGCGGAGAGCACCAATCTTGTTTGGAAAACGAGCTGAGGAGACATTTTGTAAGAATATCTGTGCTTGTATCTGATTGTCTCTCCGCAGTAAAGCCGTCCAAGCCGCGGTGCTGGATGGAGGGGAAACTGTTGGAGGGGGGGGATGTCAAGATGAGCTGCAAGTCTGCGGACGGCTCTGATCCCCTCCACTACAAATGGGAGAGGGTTATGGACAAGGGCAAATATGGTGGGAAGCTGCCTTCAATGGCCCTAGTGGGTAAGTCTGCTCACACGTCTGTAGCTTCTATTTGACGGTATTTTGATTTGGTTTGGACAATGTGCAGCAGCTCTGTAATGTCAACCACAGACAGTGTTTATTCTATGTTCAACTCCTGTACCAAGTTGGGCTTTTAAATGTATAATATAGGAATGCACGACACCAAAACACATACATTTTACACACAATAAACTACTGACCACACAATACTACAGCAACTAAATAAACAAACATACATGCCAGAAATGTTGGCAAAATATATCGGCACAGCCCTGGTTTGCTATAAGCCAGCACGTGAACCCTTAACATTAATATGATTTCTGGAATTTATTTTTTGTAACAGAAATTGTATTTCGTTTTGCATTGTTTAAAATCTCAGAGTTCAATCCAAACTAAATGCTTCAGCAAAAAAGAAAAAGAAAGAGAGAACACTAGGCAATGTGACAGATTTGTAGTAGTGAAAGGGTTGTGATTTATCAGCTTCGAAGGCAGAAACACTGGTGGACAGGGATTCAGTTTGAGATCGCTGGACTGTGCGGACATATTTCAGCTCTTTGATTTTATTGCTTTTTCTGCTGACTCGGGCAGTCAACTGTTATAGGTTAAACAGAGGTTCTGTCCCCTCGTTTTTTTCTTTTTGAATTGATGGTTCTTCTGGCTAGTCATTAACATACAGTCTTCAAAAGGGGACAAAACCAGTCAGAATCAGTCAGACAGCTCTATTAACTCAATAAGCATTATATTCAAAACACATTCAGTGTTTTAGACCAGGAAATGAACACACGCCATGAATACTTTTTTTTCCCTTTTTGGTACAATCAGATTTGAAAAACCCAGAGATTGTGACGTTGAAGAACTTGACGAAGGAGAGCACCGGGGTCTACAAGTGCACGGCCAGCAACGATGTGGGAGAAGACAGCTGCACGGTGGAGGTCAAGCTGCACTGTGAGTGGAAACCCTAGTGAACACTGAAACAACAATACATCCACAAATGTGCATTCAGAAAAGGATGCAGCTTTCACACCCATTGTTCACGCCGCATCTGAAAACCAACACATGATTTTTACAAATGATGATCACCTGCGATTTCACCAAATCAATGTGTAGCTGACTAAAGGTCAGGTTTTGGAAGCACTGTAAACTTTACGCCCCACCATATTTAGTCGTACTGACAATGACATTTCAAAAATAAGGGCGAGGATATTTTTTTCTTATTGTCAAGAAAGACCAGGGAAAGACATAAATAAATAATTTAAAATACCTCACAAATATTTAGTTTATTTCTCAAAAGAGTTATTTGTGGGATCTATTTTCTGTGGTGGAATAATACAGGTGTAATGATCTAGTCAGACAGCAGGAAAGTGTGCACTTAAAATAAACTACAGTGGTGTGTGTTTGTGGTAATGAATGAACATGTCACCCACTCTATTATATATGTTTTTAATCATTTCTAGACAATGTAGCTACACTCTGATTTGAAGATTTGATTTGTTTTCATGAAACTTCAGGAGCTTATCTTCCAGGCTGATCTCAACAAATGTAGAAGATATGGACCTGTGACGACTGAAATTAATCTAAAACCCCATAGACAATAATAACTGTAACAATGGTAAACTGATCAAAGCTACTGAAATAATCAATGGAATGTAAAATCCAAGATTGTTTTGGATGGATCGCATAGGATTCAATCAGCAAACCTGATTAAATCCTATTTAAGAAAATAGCGGGTTTGTTTTGAACACGCTCTAATCTAACAATATCTTACAAAAGGACTTTTGTTTAACATTTTAGGACCCTCAAGGGTAGTCTTGTAAATATAGTACTGTATACGACTGGCGACCACTCGCCATAAACAATTGCAAACTGCTGCTGTCACCTGCATGACTTACTGCCCTCACTATTGATTAGATCCATCAATCACCAACTCAATCACCAGTTTACCCCAAGTGGCACGACACTAAGCCCAAAGACCTCTGAAGGCGGGATGTCAGGAAGTAAAGCACCAGCAAATAAAAGTGTATTTATTGGGACATGAGGTCCATTCTGTTTCTGCTTTTTACAATTCTGGGAAAAAAGGATTCTTTAAAAGTTTAGGACCTGAACAACAAAACTGATTTTGATCAAATCTCTCTTACAATAGCGATCTGACGAAGAAGACAGAAAAGTAAAACATTTCACATGCATAGATAATGCATTAAGAAGAGAACAAGAACACTCTGTGACAAAAACCTCAGCCAACCTTCACTTAAAAGTGTCCAGAGAGATGAGGGTTTCTAGTGTGAGTGTATCCTGGAGGTCATTCTGAGACAAAGGGCTAAGGAAGGCCCCTTCTTCATTGTCAGTCCACACATAGAACTTTCAAGCCCAGCCACCCATTGGATTGAAGATCATAGGTATTTCGTTCGTAATGTGAATTAATAACCTGCCCAAAATGGCCTGTACTTAAGAATGATACCAGTGTTGCATCCTGTGCGTAGTAAGTAAAGACCTGTGCGTAGTAAGTAAAGACCATCCAACCAATGGACAGTGATACATCCTGTAGATTGAGTTTGACATATATCACGAGCAGCATGAGAAAGAGGGTAAAGTAAAGTCAAAGTAGTGTGACAAGCAATTCTTGAAATGCTATCACTGTAGTCTGATTACAGGTTTATTCCTGTCTTAAATGTAGGGTGCTAATAGAGAGGGAATATTCCTTAGTATTCCTAGGTGTAAAAATTAACATAGCATTAATTTAGTTTGCATTAAAAGCAGTTTGAAATTATTCAAAGCATGCTGCAATGTGGCACTGTATCATCAGAATACATATGCTACATTGAGTGTTTCATGTAGACACAAATATGTATGCATTATGGAAAAACCAGATGCCCCACGATAGATCCTTGGGGAACCCCCTTCTGTATCACAACAGGATCAGAAACCAAACCGATCAAATGTCATGTAATCAGTTAAACAACTCTGAAAACTAGCAACTTTACAACTGGTTCCAACCTTATTCAGGAAGTTAGTTAACATGGGCCCATTTAGTGTATCAAATGCCTTGGTTAGATCTGTAAATATAGCAACACAGAACGATTGCAAGCATTATTTATACAAGGCGGATATAGAAATATCAATTTTCCTTCTAGGCCTAATGTCAGTATACTCTTTCTAATCGAATGTTCTGTCTGTGTGTGTTTTGTGTGATTCTATGTGTGTAGATGTAAGGGGAATGGGTGTGGTAGCAGGGGCGGTGGTTGGCGTGTCTTTTGGGGTCCTCCTAATCATCCTCATCATCTGGTTGGTGTTCCGAAAAAAGGATAACAAGAAATATGAAGAAGAAGAGACCCCAAATGAAATCAGGTATACTCTTTTAGCACTATCATCAAAGTACTTCTGGAGTAGTGAAGTGTCCGGCTGCCCATGTTCCAAAAGTAGGCAACCAGAACTTCATGGAGATGATTCCCTAAATGCTGCATGAAATGTTAGCACCATTTGTTAAAACATAATTAGTTTTAAATTAGTTATTTCTTTGTTTGCATACTCAACCTTAGCAATCACTGTTAGCAATGTGCAAGTGTCCGGATGAATAATGCAGGCTGCTGGGCGTCTCTCCCTATCAATAATGTAGCCAGTCAAAAGAGGGTTGAAAGCAAACAAACTGCCATTGTCTTCATTTGAGTAGTAAATACATAACTTGAGATTGTGCATGTGATAACTGGAAATCATGCAACCATGTGGTCATTTCAGGGAGGATGCAGAGGCTCCCAAAGCCAAACTGGTGAAGCCCAACTCCCTGTCTTCATCCCGCTCTGGCAGCTCTCGCTCAGGCACCTCCTCCACTCAGTCCATGGTGCACAACATGGGGCTCCGAGGCCAGCGACCCTGTGTTCCTGCTGTGGCGGCGCTCAAAGAAAACTGCCATGCCTCAAACTTCCCACAGTCTCCACCTGGCTACACTCAGTCCGTTCTCAAGACTCCCGAACCCCGTTCAACACCAACCTCCATTTCTACCTCCAACAGCAAGCCCAGCCCCCCTAAACTGAGTCCTGCAAACCTGAGCCGCATGGGGGCCACTCCTGTCATGATCCCTGCCCAAAGCAAGGCCTTCCAGACTGTGTCGAAGATGTGACACAGAAGAAAAGACCATGGCAGCCTCAGGACACTGCCACTAGCTGAACCCAAGAGTTAGACTCTCATAATTATATGATTTAGATTCATTCTCACCGTTTGCTTTCTGGTGGATACTTTCAGCAATGTAACTCTTGAAGAATCTCTGCTTTACACTAATGACATAGGAACAAGTGGGAACTGTGATGAAGGTACTGTTTTATGGACTGTGGTTTTAAAAGACAAGAAGGTATTGAAACTGAAGCAGCAGTTGGTTTCTTATTAAATTAGAGGGTCGAACCACGAACAAATGGGATGAGTTAATGAAATAAGGTGAAGTCAAAACCGTGAGCCAGTGACATTTGATGAAATTATTAGATTACTACTTCATTATTTTTGCAGTCAACTACTCACAGATACACATGACAAGGTTAGTTCCAAAGGGAATAGAAAAAAGGAACAACCTTGAAGACCTTCTTACATACAATACACCACTTTACACCTGTTGCAAGTGACTGAACTGATGAAAGTAGTTTAACCGTACCTTGTTACAGTATATACACCGGATGAATGTCTCTGATTGTATAAACAGACTTTATGTGGACATTGCATATATCCATCCATACATGTGATACATATTGTAGTAAGGACATAAATGATTCCCTACGTCACCGCCTCCTCTGATGAAGCATCTCCCAGCTTCAGTGTAGTTTAAGTGTAGATTCATATGGGACACTATTCATACCCTCCATGTCAGAGAGAGTTCAGAGAAGTGTGTGAGTTGTTTGGGGGAAGTAAATGTTCAGGATCATTGAGCACTTATATTTTTGATTGTTACAGGGTTAGGTAAAGGCCTGACTGTGAAAGTGCCACATTGTGATGGTTTATGTTTTATTTGCTCATTTTTGTGTGAAGTATACTTTCTTTTGTCATCCAAGAGCAGAAAACTGTATGAATGTGATGCTATATGATATGTGTTATATACAGTGTTTTTTCTCAGCATTAAGTTAGTCCCATGTTAAAATGTTTGCTTTGAATTCAGTTGAGTATTATATCACTCATTGAATCCTTTATATTGAGTAAATTACCTTGTGCACTCTTAATACATAACTAAAATAAAGATCTCTAAAGAGTGCCTTTGGTCATGTCCATGCTCGTTGTGATGATCAAACAGTTCTTTCGACAGTACATTGCAAATCCTTCACAGGGAGGATAACACTAAGCAGTTAATGTACGTTAGCTGGGAGAGCTCCATTTATATCTGACCTCCCGCATACCAGCCACAGCCCGCAGACAGACAGCCGCACATAGAATATATATATCCCGCCCTTGTGCCTCATCTTCCATTCAGCAGAGGACAATACTGATCTTTCCCCGTTCCTCATTCTTCAATCCCTTCAATACGTAATCTGCCTTTTATCCCGTTTCCCCTTTCAACTAGTCGTGTGATTCTCACCACCTTCTTGCTCTTCTCCCATGGCGCTGTTCTTGATTATTTGCATGGTGGGGGAAGTTATAGATAAGCTTCATCCAAGGACAGAGCTTTGTAACTGTAGAGTTCCAAGCCAAAGTTATTGTCTAATGACTTAGGCCCCGTCCACACGGCTGTAAATGTTGCACTAAAATCTGTATCATGGTCAGTAGCGTCTGGAGCACGAACGCAACCCTGTGATCCGCCATTGTTGTTGTGAAACGCATCAGCAATGACGTGGGGGTGAGCAGGAGAGGTGGGGAGAGGCGGGGCTATGATCGTTTGGGGCGTACACACGGTGCCGCAAGCGTTACGTTACCAGACCTTCTCACTTTGGGATGCATTATCATTTGAGGGCTCCGTTTCCGCGGTTACGGCCTCGTATGGACGAACCGTCCATACGATAAAGAACTATAGCGGATAACACCTGTTTCGTCTCTGTGTGGACGGGGCCATAGACACGTATGATTCCATTTGACCTAATATCAGAGTATGCTGGTGTTACCACACCTCTGACTGTAGAGTGATTGTTTAAGCGTAGCCCACCTGAAGACTGATGAGCATAGGAATACTGCTTTTAGTAGCGTATACTGCTTTTTCCAACTTCAGTGCATGTGATCACTGAAAGTATTTATAACATTCCACTGCATTCAGTAAAGTTTAGATTAAACATTAGCTTTTTTGTGAGAATTCAATCAATATTTAGGAACAAAAAAAGCCTTTTTCCATAGCCAACGGATTGCATTCACTGAAGTTAAACACCTCAAAAGCAGAAAAATATCATTGGATGAAACGGATGTACATCACTTCTATTTCACAGAATATTTTGTAATTGTACTCAACATATTCATACACACATACATCAACAACTGGAAGCCTGAACTGGAGGCTCTTTTAAAGTGTCAAGGATATTCTTACAGAAATAATACTTTTTCTCTACTTTTCATAGACCTTCAAGGAGGTATTATTTCCATCTTTCCCTATCAACACACATTTAGTGAAGATGTACTGGGAGTACCACATTTGGATAAAACCTAGCAAGAATAAGATGTGTAATCCTAACTGGATAAACTCCAACTCATCACTCCAGACATCGGCCATTAAAAGGAAGCTAGATAGAGATGCCAATTTGTCTCTGTGGATATTATTTTTGCTTATCTACAATTATAATTGTTAAGGGGCCAGAACACTCCATCAGAACGGCTTGTCAGAGGGTTGAATAGCCCCAGAACCCCCCCCCCCCCCCCCACACACACACACCTGTTTGATGTTATATTAGGGGGATGTGTATGACTATTTACTGTATATGTCTTTTCACAAACAGACAATCCTACATTTAGCTGTGCCGGGGTCCGACAGATTACATTTTTTCAACTTCTCTCTTTTTGTCCTTCAGGTTAGGAATTCGTCACATTTTCAGTGATAGTCTTTTGTTCTGTTGAAAACCTACAGGCTCATGTCCATTTCAACTGGAAAGAAGCACCATTATCAATGCAATGGGGCCTCCGGGGCCCCTACGAGACATACAATGTAAAGTTATTAGAAATCTATGGGGTAAAATCCACCAATAAAGGCTGAGGAATGATGGTTATATGCATGTTACAGATACTAAACTATAGGAAGAAATGTATTATTTTGTTGCCTCAATGCTTATATAGAATATAAATGATACTCCTTTAGATATAAATTATAATGGTCATAGAATTTCATCTGTAAATTCATAAATCTATATTTTTTGGTTTCCATTTCTGGATTTGTTTATTGTATGCATTCACCACACAGTTCTTTGTACCCTCTTGAAACTTCTTTATGTAAATATGAAAGTCCTCACTGTACAGTGAACACACCGCAGGAGAGGGGACCCTGTCTCTTATGATATTAATATCAGGCTTTTATTTTGATGTGGGCTTGAACAAAAAAGCCATTTATATAGTCCTCTGCTTGGGTGAAAGAGTAATATTTGTACAGAAACTCAGTGTTGTTTTTTTGTTTCTTTTGTTCTTTTATAAAAAATAAAACTTTGAATGGGGATACACAGAGAGTTACTGTCTTTATTCCTGGCACAACAACACACTTTTCCTTTTAACAGTCTGCCTAGTTTGTGTTTTTAAGTGGCTACTATTAAATAAGGGAGCTTGCTCTGCTTATCAGACAATAACTGGGCCTAAACAAATGGTTGGATGGAAATAAAATACATTCTGAGTGCTCTTCAGCATCCTGGAAATGATTAATGTGGGCTAGTTTGATGTCGCAGCATCTTTTAACAGGAATGGTCTTCTCTGGATGGCAGGATACTCTGACAATAAGCAATTTCCCAATGACTTGTTTTTGAATGGGCATTTCTACTGGACTGGAAGCAACAGTCCTGTGCAGTGAGAGAAACTGTCGTGGTTTTATCAGAAGCAGCCATGCAGCTCTGTGCTGTATTAATGGATGCTTCTACATAAGAGTACATAATACTGCAGGATGGAATACGACAGGAAATTGCCCTGTTGAACTCAGATTACCACATATAAATCTTGAATATTAAAGTTGGCCATAATTACTCAATCATTTGAGAGTGACTTTCAATGTTGAACTTGATGATGAGTGTTGAATAGTGAGACTACTGAGTTTCATCCAGAGATTTCAACTGCATCTTAAAGACTATACATGGACCTAGTTTTTTTCTTGGTCAAACAATTTAATCTTTGTTAGATGTTTACACCACCCAGCTATATAAACCATACTGCTCCACTGCGACACAGATTTAAATGGTACTGCATCTAAGAAGAAGCTGTGAAAGGGCTCTATTCTGCTTATTCTCGAAAGACAAAGGAATTTAACCAATAAAAACCTGTGTGAAACTGGAAGGCCATTTTAATAGCTTGGTCCTACAGTATGCCTTAAAACTTGAGTAATTGCTGATCCTTTTCCTAAATCTAACCAAGTAATTTTGTGGCATAAATCACACATGAAACATTTTGATATAGCAGGCTGATATCGCCAAACTTCATTTATTTTAAGTGGTATTCCTTCATCTAACAGCAGACTTACGTATATTGTTGTTATTATGTTTTTTTCTTTATTTCTTTCTATAACATTTAAAAAAAAAAAGTATATAGGCCTATTGGAAAATCCCATCTGAACATTTCCTTAAATTGTATTCTTAAAAACGGATGTATAGAAGTGCATTTATATAAAAGTACATCTCCTTTAAATATATATATATATATATATATCCAAAGTAGATCACTTAATTGAATTATGAAAAAAATAAAATAAAATCTTTCACATACTGTATGACGTTCACTGTAAATCACTGTCGATTAAAAATGATTAAAAATGAAACCATTAACATGACATAAAGCAACAGTAGGACCTGATATATTGAACTCTCAGGTTTAAGGTCAAAGGCGGCCATTATTCAACAGCTGCATGTGTATCCCAAGCCCCCAGGAAGTGCGCCGGACTCTGAGGAAAATATTCGTTGTGGCCAAACGGCGGTACTACACTTCCGTATCAGTCGCTGAGCCCGGAAACACTTTTTCCCATTGACTAACATTGGGAAAGAGACGTCTGTAAATCGTTGGATAATTTTTTTTACTCTAAATAAACTACCCAGTATGAACATTTGTAAAGCCCTTAAAAACATTCGGTCCTCAAGTTGTAAAATGTGCAAATAAGTTAATAACGTTATTCTGAGAGTTTTTTTCCTCGGCATTATGAACGTGCCGCCCGGAACATTCATGTGACGTGTTCAGTAGCCTACTACATGAGTTTTACCTTTAGGCTACCCATGGATGTACAATAAAAACGGATTATATGATTGTATGAATACTTTCGAGACGTTTCGCTTTCTCAAAAGTTGGGCCATTTTGTCGTCATGCGCCAATGAGCAACTCTCACAGGAATGAACGAGGCCCCGCCTCCCACGCTGTATCCAGTTCTTATTATACATCCATGGTGTATCCAAGGTAATGTTGACAGGTTGATTGTTGACCTAACATTGATGAGTGTTAACGGGGCGTAATGCAGGAGGCAACAGAGAAACTATCTGCAAAGTTTACTTAAACACCCTCCAACGTGTTGATATTTCAGCCATCTGTTTGACCATGGTTTGTTAAATTGAGTTATATACTCATTGCCCAGAGTTAGTTTGAATATCCATTGTGCAGCCAATGTTGGTCTCTAGTGGTGAAGAACTGCTATTGCACCATGTAATGGACAAGGACAGTTGTGTCTTCAAATTAGAAAGCAGAACCTCAAGAATAGTTATACACACAGATAAAACATGATATCAAATGATGATGTTGTGGGTCAATGTAACACATGTGGTAATGTTTCTAAAAGATAAATCAGGTTATATCAAGGGTAAATGTTTTTACATTTATGAATATGGCTGTATACATGTTCATTATTATAAGGTACTGTGGATGTACATGAGCCACCTTTTGACATTTAGCAATATGGCAGCATGGAGGGCAGATATGTTCTCCTGGGTTCAGCCATTTTCTTCTCATTCAGCCAGTGGAATGAGTTACTTCAGTAACAGGAAGCAGGACATGAATCCCCGCCTGAGGACAGACCCTCAGTGCAGAGCTGCCTGGCTGTTAACAGCTTGATAAAGAAGGAACGTTAAGTTCTTTAATCATTGAGTGTGCGACTATCTTCCCTCACACCTGTGCTTTCATCCTGGTCAGCCTCTCCCTGGTGTGTGTTCCTCCTCTGCAGCGTGATAAAACCATGACTGACTCTTTCTCTGAGCAGGATTATGAGTTCCAGTTCACAGTAGCAATGTTGAAAGGAGAACCCTTCTTTAAGAAGCATCTGAATGATTTCCTGCCAACATAAACATCATTGTCCCAAAGAGACAGTGCTTCATTGGGTCCCTGTCCTGCCGCAGTTCAAGGCTCCGGACCAATAAACTCTCCTCTGTGTCACAGAGCCTCAGGGCTCTCAGCTCAGGCTGGAAGAGTGACGTCATGCAGGTTGGAATTACAGTGTGACGTATTTACAGTAAACTCAAATTGTATTGATACTTAAACTGGAATATACACAGCCAGTATAGATATAATTTACTTAGTCAATACGTTGAAGTAATCTTCACATTAAGACTTTTATTTTTTCAAGTAGCATGTTAGTTGTTTCCAGGTGAAAGGACTCCAACAGCAGGTAGTGATTTCTAAACAGTGTAATTATTTAAACAGAGGAACATGGTCGCTTCATTGGAAGACAAGTCTCTTCTGCCCCAGATGTACAAACTATGCGTGTTAACATTATTTGATCATATTACGAAGCAAACTCATTTAACATATTGCATGACGACTTTCAAAGAGTAAGACACGCAACTATTTAACCCTCAGCCTGCCGTCACCTGAATGTGACACTGGGTCGATGGACATGGACAGCACAAGGTTTATTTATGGTATACAACGGGAAGAGGGTGCAGGAAGAGATCTTGCTAACCATCACACGGCAGAGTTGATCAGAAATGTTTGGTCTGCACTGACTTCTATCGTGTAAATATTTGGGGGATTTATTTAGGAAAAGTGAACTATGAACAGCTGCATTTTACCGATCCGGATGAGTAATCAGTAATGATTCAGCACAAGTGTGTGGAACACATCGATCAGGTGGATCATGGAACTGAGTGCTGGAGCGTGTTTCATTGAACAGATGGAATTACTGAGGACACCGAGGTCATGTCCCCGGTAGTTTTTCTCAGTAAAGGGTAAATGGATTGCATTTATATATCACGTTTCCAGTCTTGTGACCATTTCAAGTGTTTTTTAACAATTCAGCATTCCCACATTTACACAGAGCCATGCAAGGTGCCACCTGCTCAGGTTGGCCGTGCCATCAGTGTGTGGATGTGGAGCCATCTGGAGCAACTCCTGGTTACATATCTTAAATATCTAAAAGAAGTAGATATAACTACAACAAGAAAAATAAGGACTGAGGCATATACTACACCCCTGGAGCAAACATTAAAACAGTCTTCATTAAGTTCTAAACCTCTATGCTATGATTTAATGAAACCCAGTATCTCTCAGGCATTCATTCTACCTTTTCAAAGAAATTATGTTATATTTTATACTTTACTTTGTCCCGTTCTAAAGGTTGGCCATTTATATAAAATATGAATACAACCAAACATTTTAAAGGGGAAGTTAGTGAGTCCAGTGGTTCTTAGAGATTTTAATGCCGTGCTGCTGAGCTGTGCCAAGTGTGCAGCAGTCACTAAAGCTGATGCATTTATTTATGGGATGGCTGCCATCAATGTCTCCTCTGGTGGAAAGGAAGGTAGGTTAATGATTTATGTTTATGCAAATGTGCTTACTGCTGCTGTTGTGTGCCTCTTGAAGTGTGTTTTGTGCGTCCACACGGTGTGTGTGTGTGTGTGTGTGTGTGTGTGTGTGTGTGTGTGTGTGTGTGTGTGTGTGTGTGTGTGTGTGTGTGTGTGTGTGTGTGTGTGTGTGTGTGTGTGTGTGTGTGTGTGTGTGTGTGTGTGTGTGTGTGTGTGTGTGTGTGTGTGTGTGTGTGTGTGTGCCTCGCAATTACTTTTTGCAATTTTGTTTTAAACAAACTTATTTAATGATACTGTATTGCACCATTTGTTCACCTTCTGACATGAAGGTACATTTAATCAGTGAAGTATGGTAAGCATTGCTAAGAAAATAGGTACAATTGTGCAATACCACTGCTCGTGTAAAATTATAATGACACTGCAATGTGCAATATACATGTATTTGTTTTGTTTACAATTTATTAATGTTGATATTGGCTCATTTAATACTTTTATATTTTTACTATTTTGTAATGCTGCAATCTTTTTTCTTTATTTTTTAAAATAATGTATCTGCACTGTTCCTTTGCTGTAACAATAGAAAGGTAACAACGTTTTTTATTTTAAAGAAAATTCAGATTGAACATGGTAAAAGACTGTAAATTATAGTGTCCGTCCAAAAAATATGTTGTACTTATAGTGAAAACTAACCTTGGATGATGGGTTAGTAGACTAAAAGCTTTAGTAATCCAAAGTACAAAATGTAATAAGTACCCTGTATCAAGATTGATGCAAAACAAGTGATATTTGACCTTTTTAGACAGATTTAGCACAAAAAAACCTCTTCTGGGGCCATTTGGGTGGATTTTCCATATATCTGGCCCCCCTTGTTCGATTTTGACATGTGACATCTCTTCCTGACCGTTAGAGCCAATAGAATCGAAGGGAAATTGTCCTGCACACACTCATGTTAAAAAAGGGGCGTCTTTGCGCATGTAATCTTGATTCAGAGCGTAGGAATAGCCCTGCTCTGATATTTGAAAACGGAATTGCAGTTTTTGCTTATAGATTATCAGAACATTTCAAAGGGGGCACAGTCACATTGGATATGGATTAACTACAGCATCGTTTTTTATCGTTTTAATGCCATTGAAGACCAGTTTTGACCAGACAAAGACCTAGGTAAGCCATGTTAGCGTTTTAGGCTACCTAGCGCCACATGTTTTGATGTACGTTTTTGTTGATAACGTCACGAGTTTGTATCTTTTAGTGTTGAGGTGGGCACCGTTAGATTCTGTGTCTTTACGATCATAAACGATGTGCTGTATGTGCAGCTAGGATAAGTAAAAAGGGAGCTAGGAGTGATTTTCGGTGCAGTAATAGGTTAGCATTTTTCGCTCGGGGCTAATTCAGAGGGTCACTGTTAGCATTGTGTGTTTTTTTGTTTTTTTTAAATGAAAAAGATCACTTCAATTAGTTTTTGCCCGTTATATGGATATACAATATTTATAGTTTATTAAATATGAAGGTTCCTTAGACGTTGTTTCCTGCAAATGACGCGATTTCGGCCCCGGAACCGGGTCCGTGGGGCTTAAGAGTCCTATGGTCATTCTCATCTCTTGTGTAACCTATTTGATCATAAAAATACGGTGGTCTTTTGCTAAATTGGATTTTTTTTTAGAAAAGCGATAACACAAGATTGCAGATGTTTCTCAACTAGAAGCCATGATAGCTTTCTATGCATAACTCCAATATGAGTGCGCTTCGAACAGTGGAGAGCTAGTCTGGCAGCCTTGTTGAGCTATTTGTAATTTCTGTATAATATACAGAAATTACAAATAGCTCAAAACAAGGCTGCCAGACAGGTCATATGGTTTTTGCTGCTGATGACCATATGACCGGACAGTACTCAAGATGTGACAAAACCAGAGACTGAATGACATGTTTCAAAGTGGTTGGTGTTACATACTTTGTACATTTTCTCATCACAGCTATGCTCCTTCCCATTTCAGTTACGATACTGTCTATTTGCTTTGTCCACCGTAAACCAGAATGAAGAACAATGCCAAGCAACTTAGTCTCGTTTACCTGTTCCACTGGCTGACCAGCCAGTGTCAGGCTTAATTGAGGATTGCTGCTTAACATATGTCTGGATCCGAACACCATTACATTTGCAATGTTGAGTACCAGTTTGTTATTGTTGACCCAGTCTGCTATGGCTTTAATCTCTATTTTAAGTAGATTGTTTAACTCACTGCATGTTGATGCTGTACTGTACATTGTGGAATCATCAGCATACATTACACCTCATATGGACTATTACAGCTAAAACATGCATGCATTCACACACACTCACACACACACACACACACACACACACACACACACACACACACACACACACACACACACACACACACACACACACACACACACACACACACACACACACACACACACACACACACACACACACACACACACACACACACACACACACACACACACACACACACACACACACACACAGCTCATAACACAGGTTGAGAGCTCATGATGAATGATGTTCCCTGTGACAGATGCAGTGTCTCCTGTGGGCTGCAGGAGGACAGCAGTGTACCTGCAACTGTGCAGAATGTGAGCAGGTGCGAATCGGAAATAAAATGGACAGCCTCGAAAAATGGGTCACTTGAAAAGGAGGAGGGAGGGGAGAGGGGAGAGGGTTTGGAATGGTTGGAGGAAAGGTGAAGGAGGGAGGTGCACAACAAAACAAATTAAAGTGTAGTGTGAAGAGGAAACCAGAGATTCCACTTAAAGAAGCAGAGGAAGAGGATGTCTGTCTGTCCTGGCCCATCCAGTGAGCGTTAGAAAGTGAAATTGGGGTTAATGAACGGGTCACGATGGTGCAGAGCGGAGTAGGGGTCAAGCGGGGCTGTCACCCTCGGGTGTCATGTCTGAGGAGGAGGCTGGCCTTCCACAGGGTCAAGTGAGTTCACTCTAACTCTGCCTGGATATGTATGTGATGCCTGAGCTTGAGTTATTTTTACCTTTTTTGTTTGTTTTATGCGTTGTATATTTTAAATGTTGCATTGTTGAGGAACCTGGGACCCAAGTGTTTTATTAAGTACTCAGATCTTGGACTTGAGTAAAAGTAGAAGTACCAGAGTGTATGTGCTGTTACAGTAAAAGTCCTGCATTCAAAATGTTCCTCAAGTGAAAGTACAAAAGTATTCTCATCAAATATAGTTAAAGTACCAAAAGTAAAAGTAGTCGTTGTGCAGATTGGTCCATTTCAGAATAATATATATGATGTGTTTTATAATGATTGATCATGAAAGTGTTCTCAAAGCTGGTGAAAGTGCAGCTAGTTTGAATGACTTTGTAGACTGCAGGGTAGCTGGTGGATTTACTCCAGGTGGAACTAAAGTCTGATTTAACACTTGATTGTATTTCACATCGTTCATCCACATCTGTGAAGTAACTAAAGGTATTAAATACATGTAATGGAGTCAAAGTACACAAGTGTAGTGGGACAGAAGCACAAAGTAGCATACAATGGAAATACTCAAGAATAGTACAAGTATTTTAAAATGGTACTTAAGTACAGTATTGAGTAAATGTACTTAGTTACTTCCCACCTCTGATAACCGTGTGGTTGTGTATATGATATGACATTAAAAGCGTTTGAGTCTTTTGGATCTCTGTCCTGTACATGTGACTTATCTTGTGCATTGACGATAATAACAGAAACATGGTGTGCTGTCATTGATTGCTGCAGTTGACTTTCAGAACGTTTTACTTGTGTTATGTGATTAGCATTTAAACTAAAGTTGGCATACCTTGTGTTGATTTGCTAAATCCTGCAGTTCCTCATGTCAGGGTTGAAGTCATTAAATCTCAAACCTAGAGAAATCTTTATTTTGTAGTAATCACAGTAACGGTGCGTATCGATTGGTGGCATGAAATGGCGTTGACACCCTTTGCACAGCGTCAGTGATGGTGGTCTGCCAGAAGCTGTGTGAATATATTTAGATCCAGGTTTGAGGCACATTTGATAGTGTTCAGAGAACATAGGTTATCCTTTAGATCTGCCATCCAGAGAAGCACTACTGTATAAAGATGAAACCTGCCTTATTTATTGTGTTTATCAACTTTATTCCCCTGGTCTGTTTGTTTTTGAGGCATAAGACCTCAACTATGAAAAATGAAGTCATTATATATGGAAGAAGCTCAAAGTAATGACCAACTCCCATCCCTTTTCTGTCTTTTTTTTTAATCTGGATTGAGAGTCTCCTAGTGGCAGAAAATCCCATATTGTTCATTCACTAAACTCCTATAGAGGCTTAACATGAGTCAACATTGACTCGAATGTATTGTTTTGAGTAATGGCTAAAAGCACTTAAATTAATAACATTCACAATCTGTAGTTTAGCGTGTTTGTATGAATAGGCTAGCGACACTGCATGGGTCACAATCAATGTGTCAGGGTAGAGTGAAGCAGGCAGGACCCAAATGCAGATTTAAACAGAAAAATCCTTTATTTCACGGCTAAATAGACACGAACAGAACTCTTCCCCGTAGAACAGTCAAGACAAACAAGGATCTCACAAAGACTAACAGGAAAAAACGAACCTAAATGCACACAGGACTAATCAAAGAACAAGAGACAGGTGAGGAGGGAGGAGAAAGCACAGGGGCACCAGGTGGACACAATCAGGAAATCAGACATAGGAGGGCAAACACAGAGACAGGAATCAACAGACAAGACAGGGGGTGAACACTTTTCAAAATAAAACAGGAAACCTAGGGGTGTCACGGTATCCGTATTCGTCCCGTACCGTCACGGTTCGGCACATGCAGTCACACGGCGAATACGCCTTTTTTTACGAGTGGGAAAAGAGACTGTCACTCGGGGCAGTATTACACTATATATAATCCAGGGGGCGGTATTGCGCCTAAAAGCCAGCCGCCCGTAAATAACAAATGAAGAACAAGAACAAAACACAACAAAACGAAGAAGAAGAAAAGTTAGCTATGGCGAGTTCACACAACACACAGGAGCTAGAAGACCCACCTGCTTCTTTTAAATCAGCTGTGTGGGAACATTTCGGGTTCCCTGTGCACTACAACAATGATGGGGTGCGAGTTGTGGATCGGACGAGGACGGTGTGCCGGCGTTGTTCGGCAGCGGTGCGGTATGCTGGTGGTAACACGTCAAACATGCTCAATCACATCCGAGTCAGTCTCAGTCCCCAGCGAGAGGGTTTCCTCGACGGCAGGTGACATAGTTACCGCCAACAGATCTGCCCTCACTGCTGACAACGTAGACTAACTCGTCTTTTTGAAGAACAACTTGAAAATAGAGTAAAGCTTGAGTACCTTTATTTAGGCATAATGGCCTCACACACTCACAAGTTAATTACACATGTTAGACATTGCTCCTAAAGGTACAGATTTTATTTTATATTAATCGTTGTATTTATTTTATATTTTGACATCAGGAGATGTTATACAGTTCTGTATTACCTTTTATTGATTGTGATTGAAACACTTTCTTATTATATATTTTAATATTTTCAAGACATTCTTTTTAGTTTTACAGCTTATTTAACCTTTTGTTTGACATCAGCCAATATAAATAATATGGCCATCTGAGTGTGCGTGTTACTGTTTGTGGTTTGTTTTTAACTGTGTAATACAGTTAATGATTCCAAATGTTAGAGTTCCTTATTTTCATACCAAAACTTGCACTACTGTTAAAAATAAATAACAGCAAAAACAATCATGCATTTGGGACTTTTTTTTGCTTTTCCTTGTTGTACCGAACCCGTACCGAACCGTGACCCCCAAACCGAGGTACGAACCGAACCGTGACTTCTGTGAACCGTTACACCCCTAAGGAAACCAGAGACAGACAAAAACACAACACAGACAGACCGTGACACAATGCCTTTCTTAGCAAGGACCATTTCTCAACTAATTATAGATGAGATTAGGAACATTTTATTTCTTTTTTATGTTCTCTCATTAGTGTTAATACCTTCTCCTTTCCCCCCATAGGGCTGACAGTGGGACAGTACAGCTGAGGTAAGAAATATTCATCAGCAGATTACTGCTGATCACTCACAAAAGTTTCCTAAAGCAGGCTGTTTGTTCTCCTCCGAGGCGCTGAAGCTACGTTAGCTCTTCCAACTGTATGCTGCTACTGAGGAGAGAGCAGCTGTCTGGTTTTGGTGAGATTGTTGTTTTTGGAGATATTCTTCAGTCCAGGTGCAGTCTTACTTATAGCAATAGTGGAAATGATCCAATACAAACAGTTGTATATAGCTGCAGAAAGTACAGATTATTTCAAGTATATCTTGAAATAATCTGTACTTTATGCAGCTATATGACTACACCAACTCAAAGGGAGAATTCCAGAGACACAGCTGATGTAAAACCTTCCTTGTTAAGGTGATGAATGTCCCCCCTATCCTCAGTCTGAACCTGTGTGTCACTGTGTGAGTGTGTGATGAGAGGGAAGGGATCTAAAGTCTCTGTGCTGGTAATCTATATTCATCGCATAATACAGTATCTAAATGATAGCATGGAATCATTAAAAAAAAATATATATATATATTAATTCAACTGCATTTCGATTAACCAGGTTTTTCCGGGATTTACCTATAAACCGAGTAATCAAAGTGACTAAGTAATCTGTATTCAGTAACGAGTTCAGTTCACCTAATTGTCAGAGTCCATTAAAGAAACATACAACACAAACATTGTTTATATTTTTGCTTTTGTCTGCAATGCTTGCTTTTTGAATGTTGGCCCACAGGGGGGCAGTATAGAGAGGAGAGCAGTGTGCTGAGCGTTAACATGTTCTGAAGCTTGTGGGAGATGCTGATCGATGCTTCTCCTGCCTCGTGTGTTTTGAAGGCTCATCAGATAGCCTTTGTAATAAACCATCTGGAGCGTCAGGTTAGGATTCTATTGCTTTTCTGTAAAATTAATCAACAACTTGGCACGTAAATGTTGCCTTATTAAGTTTAACTTAGAAAAAGGTCTGTTCCAGAGCTTTCTATACATGTATATCAATGGTAGATGACCATGAAAGGTTCCAACTAAATTAGCTAAGCTACAACTGCATTTCATGGTACAACCCTATGTTTAATAATGACAATAAATCCTTGAGTAAATGCTATTTGATTGATACATCACCAAATGATATCTTTATTATGTGTATCTGTATTTTTAACTAGCAAAATGGCACAAGTTGCATTGGTTGTCAGTCTTGGTTGTTATTCCATACTTGTGGTTTTTATGTACAGTTGTGTGCCGCTCATTTTAGCAGTTATGTGTGAGGAGATACAGTGGGGCAAAAAAGTATTTAGTCAGCCACCAATTGTGCAAGTTCTCCCACTTAAAAAGATGAGAGAGGCCTCCTAGGTATACCTCAACTATGAACTATCAACATTGTCTGATTTTTAAAGAATTGATTTGCAAATTATGGTGGAAAATAAGTATTTGGTCAACAACAAAAGTTCATCTCAATACTTTGTTATATACCCTTTGTTGGCAATGACAGAGGTCAAACGTTTTCTGTAAGTCTTCACAAGGTTTTCACACACTGTTGCTGGTATTTTGGCCGTTCCTCCATGCAGATCTCCTCTAGATCAGTGATGTTTTGGGGCTGTCGCTGGGCAACACGGACTTTCAACTCCCTCCAAAGATTTTCTATGGGGTTGAGATCTGGAGACTGGCTAGGCCTCTCCAGGACCTTAAAATGCTTCTTACGAAGCCACTCCTTCGTTGCCCGGGCGATGTGTTTGGGATCATTGTCATGCTGAAAGACCCAGCCACGTTTCATCTTCAATGCCCTTGCTGATGGAAGGAGGTTGTCACCCAAAATCTCACGATACATTGCCCCATTCATTCTTTCCTTTACACGGATCAGTCGTCCTGGTCCCTTTGCAGAAAAACAGCCCCAAAGCATGATGTGTCCACCCCCATGTTTCACAGTAGGTATGGTGTTCTTTGGATGCAACTCAGCATTCTTTCTCCTCCAAACACGTCTAGTTGAGTTTTTACCAAAAAGTTCTATTTTGGTTTCATCTGACCATATGATATTCTCCCAATCCTCTTCTGGATCATCTAAATGCTCTCTAGCAAACTTCAGACAGGCCTGGACATGTACTGGCTTAAGCAGGGGGACACGTCTGGCACTGCAGGGTTTGAGTCCCTGGCGGCGTAGTGTGTTACTGATGGTAGCCTTTGTTACTTTGGTCCCAGCTCTCTGCAGGTCATTGACTCGGTCCCCCCCGTGTGGTTCTGGGATTTTTGCTCACCGTTCTTGTGATCACTTTGACCCCACGGGGTGAGATCTTGCGTGGAGCCCCAGATCGAGGGAGATTATCAGTGGTCTTGTATGTCTTCCATTTTCTAATAATTGCTCCCACAGTTGATTTCTTCACACCAAGCTGCTTACCTATTGCAGATCAGTCTTCCCAGCCTGGTGCAGGTCTACCATTTTGTTTCTGGTGTCCTTTCCCCTGCGAGATGGAGTTCATGACTTTATGAGCTGTTCATGAGCACTCATGAAACATTCATGAACAACTCATTATATGTTCACTTGTCATGTTCATGAACCAAAATTCTTAAAATGCTCATGAACCATTTTAAAGAGCAGTTCATGAAATTGTTATGAACATTGTTCATTCATATAAAGTTCCTGTTTTGCTCATGACAGACTTTTATGAGCAATTTATGAACTTTTCATGATCCAGCCAATCACAACATTATAATTAAAACCCCACAAAGTTTGCATGAGTATTTCATGAACTTTTCATGACTATGAGCATTTCATGAATTTTGGATGATTGTGGCAAGTTCAGAATATTTTTGAATATTCATGAGCATTTTATGAACTTTTGATGATCAGTGTGATGTTTTTAAAGACCTCTTTAATTCATCTACTATTTGAACATTTCTTTCTTTTTTAAAACTTTTAATCTTAAAACAAAACAATAGTGAATTTGAAACTGAACATTATCTGTATTTATTTTGGTGACATTCATATAATTTTATGGTTTATCTGTACTGTTTGAGAAGCAGTACGAGTAAGTAGCGCCAAGGTGGAACCTTTGGCAGGTGAGCGGTGACATCTGGGTTACCTTAGGGCGGACACTTCCGCCCCCTCCTCAGAAGCAATCCAGACGATCAACCGGATCCTGTGTATAATTATTGCTGCTCCACTTTTCTGTTTTCTACAGGTCAGTACATAATGAAAATGATCGATGTTAACTTGTGTGAATTAGATATGATGTTGGAGATGTTTAGGAGAGTGTGTCAGAAGGTTTTGAGCATGTTTGACATAGTAACGGTATTTTAAAAATACTAAACTGTCAGCAACAATAGATGCGATTTTCGCGGGCTTCAGCCGCGCCTGGGTAAATGTGACCTGAGCGAAGGCTCGCAGGCAGGTTAGCTGCTGCGCACGGGTAATATGTTTTGTTTACCTGAGTGCAGTCTTGCAGGCACATTGCCTTGTTTTTTGTTTATTAACATTGACAGTGTATTTTTGTGATCTCCATAATATGTTATATTTGGTAAAGATAGATATATTGATAGAAAGTATTATTTGATAGTGTTATGTGTTTATAGATAACAACCTGTCCTTCACTGCAAACTAGTGTTGCACAGTGTACCGATACTTGAAAGGTACCGCGATACCCTGCCGTTAAAAACGGTACGATTCCTCCGTTTCATTAGTATCGGTACTTTAAGAATGACGGGGGAAAGTACTCCCGTGAAAAAACGCCGTTTAATAAGAGCCGTGTGTGTTCAGCGCTCTGCTTCCACTCCCTGCACTGCAGCCGTGCCTGCAGTCCCGCTCCTCTCAAGCACGTTCTAAGTCCCTCCCCTCTCTCGTGCACGCGGCCACGCGCTAGCTGCCAGAGCATGTGAGAAAACGAGAAGCATGGCTGCAAGTGGGAGTGCAACTGCCGCTGCGCCTCGGCTTGTTGACACAAAAGACGCCAGAAGTCTGTGAACGGGCCGTTCAGGTGTTCAGAGCAGAGCTCCCTGTCGGAGCTGCAGAGCGTGATGTGCACTGAAAAGTTTTTCTGTCGCAATATTATCGTTGAGCAAACTTAACTAGCATCACTATCTGCTAACGTTAGCTTTAGCCTTCGTTTTCTATTAGTTTTTTTCATAGGCTAAACGGAGGTGGTATAAGTATATATCTTGTACTTGAGTTAAAGTAGAAGTACCAGAATGTAGGAACAATCCTGCAATCAAAATGTTACTCAAATAAAAGTACAAAGGTATTATCATCAAAATATAGTTAAAGTAGCGACAGTAAAAGTAGAAGTGCTCAGGTCTTGTACTAGAAGCACCATAGTGTAGGAATACTCTGTTACAGTAAAAGTACTGCATTCAAAATGTTCCTAAAGTAAAAGTATTAAAGTAGCGACAGTAAAAGTAGTCATTGTGCAGATTGGTCCATTTCAGAATAATATATATGATATGTTTTATAATGATTGATCATGAAAGTGTTCTCAAAGCTGGTAAATGTGCAGCTAGTTTGAATGACTTTGTAGACTGCAGGGTAGCTGGTGAAGGTGCAGCTAGTCTGAAGTACTTTGTAGACTGCAGGGTAACTGGTGAAGGTGCAGCTAGTCTGAAGTACTTTGTAGACTGCAGGGTAGCTGGTGGATTTACTCCAGGTGGAACTAAAGTCTGATTCAACACTTGATTATATTTCACATCATTCATCCAGATCTGTGAAGTAACTAAAGGGATTAAATACATGTAGTGGAGGAAAAGTACACCATTATTTCTGAACTGTAGTGGATTAGAAGTACAAAGTAGCAAAAGAAACATTGAAATACTTAAATAAAGTACAAGTATCTCAAAATTGTACCCAAGTAGTACTTGAGTTTATGAATTTAGTTACTTTACACCAGTGGCTATAAAGATAGAAAGACTAAGCCTTGCACAGAGGCATGACAATACATTTCAAAATGCTCAACAGTGCTGCCAAAATGTTAAACTCACTGCTACACAATTAAAATAAATGCTTTTATATATATTTATATTAGATGTGACTCTTTGGCGTTTCTGTTCTTAGTAATACTGCTGCTTTAGTTGTTCTGACTGCTAAAATCATCTGTTATTCCTAATTTTAAAGCCGATATTCCGTGTTTCCCTTTTTTTAAGAAAAGTATCGAAAAAGAATCGGAATCGCAATTCTTGACTTGGTATCGGTATCGAAACCAAAATGTTGGTATCGTGACAACACTACTGCAAACATAGCTGCTACAACCCGCTGCTGCAGATACACGCTTTACAACATCAGGAGGATACGTCCCCAGCTGACCCAGAAAGCGACGCAGGTTCTGGTCCAGGCTCTCATCATCTCACGCCTAAACTACTGCAACTCCCTCCTGGCTGGTCTACCTGCATGTGCCATCCGACCTCTGCAGCTCATCCAGAATGCAGCGGCTCGTCTGGTCTTCAACCTTCCTAAATGTTCCCACACCACTCCGCTCCTCCGCTCCCTCCACTGGCTTCCGGTAACTGCTAGAATCCACTTCAAGACAATGGTACTTGCGTACCATGCTGCGAATGGATCTGGCCCTTCCTACATCCAGGACATGGTTAAACCGTACACCCCAGCACGTGCACTCCGCTCTGCATCAACCAAACGGCTCGCTGCACCCTCGCTGCGAAGGGGACCCAAGTTCCCATCAGAAAAAACACGTGGGTTTGCTATCCTGGCTCCAAAATGGTGGAATGAGCTCCCATTGACATCAGGACAGCAGAAAGCTTGCACATCTTCCGGCGCAGACTGAAAACTCATCTCTTTCGACTCTACATTGAGCGATAGAATTACTAACAAAGAATTGCTACCAAAGCACTTATATACTAATAAAGGACTGGCTTATCTAAAGCCAGTTGATAGCACTTGAAATGTTTTAGCTCTATGACACCTGATGTACTTATATGATTCTGTTTTCTTCAAGTTTGTATCTTGTTGGTCGAATGCACTTATTATAAGTCGCTTTAGATAAAAGCGTCAGCTAAATGCAATGTAATGTAATTTATAGAGCCCTGATTAGAAGACTTCTGGACAAACTGGAAGAACTGCCACCAAAACTGAATACGTGACATGGATCATAAATATATCAGCAATTAAACAACATCTTCAATTTCTCTTCACACAATCCTTGCAGTGTCAACATTAATTCGGCTGACTTTTATATTTGATCCAATTGGTAGATAGGTTATATTTACCCCATAACGGTACACAGCTGATATAAAAGGACTTTTTTAGTTTTTAAAGATATTACTGATTTTCTTTTTGAATATACACTCTAAAAAACGTTTCACGGGGTTAGTAGATTCCACTTAAAAAAAATACTTTTTCAACATAAATTTTTTAGTTTTTTACCTCAACTTGTTTTAGTTAGTTTACAACTCATTTTAAGAAGTCGGTCAAACTGAAAAATAACCAAAAAAATTAACTTGCAACTGTAATGATTTTGAAAAGATATTTCTGCGTTCACTCAGGGGATATACTAAGTTAGAGTGACTCATATATTTTGAGTTTCAACGGTATAGTTTCAAACTGCACACACGCCTGGACTCTGCTAGACCGCATGTTGGGTTGGAGCAATCTGCATTCATCCTGGAAGCAAAACACTTGAAAGCAGTGGAACAACAGGATTTGCACCTATAATCTATCAAGTTACCTGGTAAGTAGCCATTTTTGTTCATCTTAGCTTACAACAGCTGCTTACTGCGTATACAGTGTAACACATAGCCGCGGGAAGGCATTTTGCTCAGGGGTGCTGCCAAAAGTGGGGAGGGGGCCGCTTAAAAAAGAAAAAAAAAAGGCCGGGCCGGGCCTGGCTTTCAGCGATACGAGCCGCATAAATTGTTTGTTAAAGGCGAGACACCGCAGGCAAAAACATCGTTTTTCATGCACTGGTCAATTTTGAGATGTTGTGCTATTTTGATTCCATAACATGTTTTCTTTAAGGCTTTTGGAAGGAAAACGTACAAAATACACATTTAAGTGTTTATTTTACTATAGTTTGTCTATTTGCGTCTGTATATTTCTCCTAAATTCACCAAAAGTTAGCATTATAACGTAACATGAAGTACCGCGACCGCTGTGTGCACCATGTCAACAGAGATATCGTTGGAAAGCTCCGTCTCCCCTGCACAATCTCATCGGATCCAAATATGGTCATTTCCTTTGTATCAGGGGTCTTAAACCAAGAAACGAAATCTCATTGGCTGGTGTCAACTTCTGACAACGTGATTCGTTCAGATGCGTCACGTGGTGTGCTAAAACACTTCCTGGTTAGCTTTCCGCTAGAAATGTAAATCTCAAAATGGCAAAAGAACGGCGAAAAAAAGACAACAACAATTGTCACTTGCACGAAGCAATGTTATACAAAAAACAAATGACCCTGAACATGAAATACCTTCACGGAGTGCGTCGATTCGCAAGCTGTCATCCGAAGAACAGGAGGGTTTAGCTAGCGCCTCACTGCAATCTAGGTCGTTTTCTCAAAATTAGTTTTTTCTCCTACTCTGAGTCCGAAATGTCCACTTCAGTTACACGTACATACACCAAACCTTCCAGTTATATTCCTATCAATATTATGAAGGCTTTTACAGAAGGGTTTGTTCATATATCATTCATAGCCTGAATTATATAAGATGTTATACCTAGAAACATGGCGAAAAAATTGATATTTTAGGGCTGTTGACAGTATTTTCTGATTTATGGAGTGATAAAAAGAGATATCCAAAATCCCTTCTGTAAAAGCCTTAGATACTAATATGACTACAAAATGAAACGAGAATTTTGAACCTGGCTTTATCCAAAGTTCAGATTTCGGTTCCTGAAATGTGTTAAAATATGCGCACATTTAATGAGATAATGGTTCATTTGCATATTCAGAAAACTTGTAATACAAGAAACAATTGCCTCATTGTAGGTAATTAACTGAAGAAATTTCTAGCTGATATCTTTAAGTGAAAAAAAAATTACCCTATTCACCTGGGGTGTCGCCTCTGTTAGGCTTAATAAACCATTATAGACCTACATCACTTAGCAACAGCTGCACATGCCCACATGCTAACTATGGGTCTTACAAACCTACATAACATTACAAATAGTCAGAAAATATTATTTACAATATTAATAAGACTATGAATTCAATTTTAACTGATTGACAAGGCAACACACTACACAGCGGCAGCAGCATTAAAGGAAACATATCGTCTTACCTTGTGTTGGGGCTTCACAAAACTCCAAATGTAGCCTGGGGTGGCACTAATGATTGAAGACCCTCATTAGAGCAGATACATCCACATTGTCCAAAATGTTACTATGGACATGCATCAAAGTCAGATGTGTCAGTCTCTTCTGTGTCATATTACTCTAGTTGTAGAGGTGGTGGGCTGAGGAGTAGCTGGTGGTCCACTCTTTTTATTGGGTTGTTTGTTGAAAAAAAAAAATCCAAAATCCTTTTTTGCGCCATTCTAGAAAGTTGTCACTCTGCAGTGTGTGTGTGTGTGTGTGTGTGTGTGTGTGTGTGTGTGTGTGTGTGTGTGTGTGTGTGTGTGTGTGTGTGTGTGTGTGTGTGTGTGTGTGTGTGTGTGTGTGTGTGTGTGTGTGTGTGTGTTGCGTCAATTACGTCACTCTCCCACGACCTACGACCTAGATCAGTGTTTTTCAAAGTGGGGGCCCCGACCCCCCGGGGGGCCGCCAGGGGGGTCACGCAAAGTTTGAGGGAAAGGGGAATCTATATATTTTTTTAAAGTTACATTTTTTATTTTTTAGATGTTATTAATAATTGCATATCTATCAATCTATGTGTCTCCTTTGATGCCAATCTTTTAATATTTTTTATTTATTAATATTTTATTTTATTGTTTTTAAATCTCATGACCGCCCTTCAAGCCAATCAGAATCGAGCTGCCTCTATTGAGCGTGAAACTGAGTATCTGTTCAGCTTTTGGAGCAAGTGAGAGCTAGTGAATATTTCGCTCTGCAGCTGGATGAGAGCAGGAATGTAGCAAATATTGATGTTTATATATATGAATATAAATATGTTTATTGTTAATATTACTGTTGAATATTATATATAATATTATTAAGGCATAAGTAGCTTTCAAAATGCTAAAAATATATGTTAATTGTTCATATTACTGTTCAAAATTATATAATATTATAAAGACAGAAATCACTTTAAAAATGCTTTAAAAATATGTTTACTGTTGATATTACTGTTTAATAATGTGTAAAGATTGTTTATAACAGAAGACACAATCAATGTAATGAATGACAAACAAAAGATAAATACAAACATTTTTTAGAAGAATAACTGATTATTAATTATTAATACAAATATATATTAAGAAAATGTATTAAGCTGTATGATTAATTTGTCATATTTTCCATCATAATGTACTCATCATTAAATATTGCAACAGGGGGGGTCCCCGCCAGAGGATAATGCTATATGGGGGTCCTTGGCATGGCAAAGTTTGGGAACCCCTGACCTAGATGACTCGGATTTTATTTATTTGGAAAATAAATTCAAGCCACCTGACTGATACAAATATATACTATGACTGTTATATGCTACTGTATACAGCTAATTTTATTTTAAGTAAAATCATAACTATTTTATGTAGTTTAATCATTTTTATTTAGGTGGTCACTCAATTTTTCAAATGTACACCACTCGCCAACCGGGGGTGCTGCAGCACCCCCAGCACCCCTACTTCCCGCGGCTATGGTGTAACACAAGCTGTAAGGTATCATCAAACGCACCTGTTCACCATGGCCTTTGGACCCTAGTCCTTTCCTGGTCTCCTGGCTTCCTTTATCTTTCATTTTTTTCTTGTTTTGTTCGCTCCTCATTGTCTGTTTTGTTTTGCCTGTCCATCATGTACAGCGACCTTGGGTCCCGTGAAAGGCGCTTTATAAATTCCATTTATTATTATTATTATTATCAGCTACTTGTTTTAAGCTACTGTAGCATGCATAGCTGTGTGCATCCTCCTGTATCCTTTGTTTCACAGTTGCCGTCAAAGTTCATTTATTTGTTTTTGCAAACAGGCCTTTGTTTTTCTTTCTCAACATTAAAATGTTCTCCTTTTTAAGGATGATTCGGTGGAAAGAATAAAAGAGTGCTTGGTGGTGTGTCTTCGTGAAAAGGAGGAACTCTTCACTCTTCAAGGAATAGTGATTGAAGGAACAGAAGTCCTTCAAGTCTCGGATTCGACAAGAGCCTGTGCCATTCTAATGGGGCTAATACGCATGCAACCTGAACTACCTAAAAGAGATTTTAAAAACGTTGGAAGCAGGTTCATGCCTTTATTTAAATTTACTTTTATTTCATTTCTTTACACAAAAGGTCATTGTGTAAAGAACATTTTCAAATAAACTGTTAAAAAGTGGAACTTAAATGTGTATATTAATTTTGACTCAAAGAAATGAGTTTCTACTCAAACAAATTAAGGTAACAATTTTCATGGACATTTTTGAGTAGTATGGACTTAAATAAATAAATTACAATAACTTAAATTAAACAAAATGCAACTTAACCTGTTAAGCCCGAAGAAAAACCTATTGTGTTATACCAGATTAACGAGAAGAATCTCAGCTAACTGACGATACGAACCATTTTTACAGAAACAAAACACAAGTCTCACAAGAAGCGTTAGCATTAGCCCTTAGCTAAAACGGGCAGATGCTACTTCCGGTGCTAACTAACAAAAACGATCTTTAAAACTTAATATTTTCTGCACAAACTACATATCATCTGAAAGCTGATACTCCACAGATTATTCGGTTATAAATTAGTTATAAGGTTAATCCAATGTCTCTTAGTCACTTTAGAATTGTTCCTGATAATCTATCATTACATTCATGGCAGCAGAGTAGGTTTAAAGTGTTGCAGTCCCGAGCTAACGCTGTCTCACGTGCTGTTTACGCAAACCTCTCTCTACTTGACGTAAGTGTTTAGCGGGACTTACTAACTGTCACTCGATTTTATTGGCTCTAACGGTTCAGAAAAGGTGTCAATCACCCAAATCGACCAATGGGTTCCAAAGATATGATCCTGCGTAGTATAAACTAAGCCCGCTCCGGCTCCATTACGCATTACGCAGCCAGAAGGGAGAGCTTCACCACAGAGCAGGTGCTAGAGATGCTAGCTGACGATAGCTATGATCATACCAGATGACTCTTCGTCGGATGATGAAGATCTCCTCCAGCCAGACCTGGATCCGGACAGTAGTGACTCGGATGTTGAACTTCCACCACGGGAAAGGTATGTAATCTCTCTGTTTTTATATATTATGTGGTTGGTGAAACTGCGTCACAGTGCTAGCTTAGCCAAGAAGCTACAGGAATGATTAGGCAAAATGCTAAATAGTGTTACTTGTCTTTTTGGAGTTACATTTTCTAAATGAATGGCCAGCGAATAAATATACATGTGTTTACTTATTTATTTGGTGTAATATTATTCATTTATAGTCCAATATTATCCTATAAATATAAGCCAGTGAATTAATCTAATCTCTTTTTTTTCCACATTTGTTAGATGAGGTGTGACCCCAGCAGGACAAAGCCACACACCCAGAAGACTTTCAGGGAGCAGCTTGCTGCAGAATTGTTGGAGTTTGCTGAAGGCCCTGCACCTCCACCACCCCCTCCTCCACCACCCACATGCATGCCCGAGTATTATGGGGAAGATGCCACCAAGGTCAGGAAGAACTGCAGGAGGTGCCTAGATGCTGGACTCAAAAGGGTGAAGACACCTGTGTACTGCAGGAAGTGCCAGGTCCCTCTGTGCTTCACTGTCAAAAAGAACTGTTTCAGGGAGTGGCACGTCCTAAATACTGGAACATTCAGGTAGGTATAAAGTTCAGGTAGGTTTATTTAAAAAAAAAAATACTTGTTTTTATATACCTAGTGTGATTTTATTGTATAGTGTGTTGGTAACATATTTGTTGTTTTTACAAACCTACAGTGTGGTTTTATTGTATAGTACGTTGGTAAAATGTTTGTTTTTACATGCCTATAGTGTGTTGGTAAAATGTTTGAAATAAATCTGCCCCAGTTGGAGTCAAATGTTACCTATGTTTCCGGTTGTTTTGATTGTGCAAGTACACCTACACATTGTATAGTGCGTTGGCACAGTTACATACACACACAGCTACACTTACACATACACACACAGCTACACTGACACACAGCTACACTTACACACCGACACTTACACACCTACACACCTACACACACACACACACACACACACACACACACACACACACACACACACACACACCACACACACACACACACACACACACACACACACACACACACACACACACACACACACACACACACACACACACACACACACACACCACACGTACCCACACAGCTACACTTACATACCCACACAGCTACACGTACCCACACAGCTACATACACACCTACACACACACACACACACACCTACACACACTCACAAAAATATTTTTAACATTTTTTTTTTTTTTTTAAGAGATTTTTTTTTTTAAGACATTTTTATTTATTTGTTTTGGGTGGAATGAATACCTATAGTGATAATTCAATATAATACAATAATTGTTATAGTCTGGTACCTGAAAAAGGTCAAATGGCACTGATGGAACCAAATGTGCCCAAATGTGCCCAAAGCTTATTCCGCCTGGACTTTATTTACATAAACCTCTCTAAAAAGGTCAAATGTCACTTGTTTTGCCTCAATCTTGATACAGGGTACTTATTATGTTATACTTTGGATTCCTAAAGCTTTTAGGCTACTAACCCATCATCCAAGGTTGGTCTTCACTATAAGTAATGGGTTTTCTTTAGGCGGAGACAGGAATTTACATTTTTTTGCTATGTTCCATCTAAATTTACTCTGACACAGAATAATCTATATTGATTCTGACACTTCTACATCCAACTCACAGATGTAACCTTGCTTTGACAACAACAATTATTCATATAAACTTTTAGAAGTGAAGTTATAGTCATTTGTTCTGGGAATGTCATTTTCGAGCCTGAAACCTGAAAAACAGGCTCGGGGTTTAACAGGTTAAAGGTGGGGTAGGTAAGTTTGAGAAACCGGCTCGTGATACACTTTTTGTTATATTCCATGGAATGCTCTTAACATCCCGATAGCAATGAATATCTTAAATGCTTTGACAAAAAATCTATAAACAAATGTCATCTGTGGAAGCCATAGTACTGTAAAAAGCACGGCCAATCATTTTTGTTTCTTCTTCTTTTGTTAGTACCAGCCAATGGGAAAGACTTGCATTAAAAACATAGGAAGTGATACCCACATGTGAGTCGTGGTTGAAAGGGACAGAGAGGAGAACTATCATTGTTTGAATCCATCCTTCTTTGCTATATTGTTGAAAGCATTGCTTGTAAGTATTTTTGGCTTTTGTAAATATTCTTAAGAAAATATCAACGATTATTTTGAGGTTTCAATGTTTAAGTAGATTGCTATTCATTGATGTTTGAGGTATGGTTAGCACATGTTTTGCAGTGTGTATTACACACAGTGGTGAACCGTGTCTATCACAACTGGACCTTCTGTAGACACACACACCCCCCGCCGCCGCCCCCCCCCCCCCCCCCCTCCGCGTTATTATAATGTCCGTCTTTTCACTGAATTGTCGTCTTGAAAAGGGTACTTACAACAATTCTGCGACAACTTCGTCTTCACCTGTTGCACTTGTCATTTCAACATTAAAAACAATAAAACGGCATGAATTGCTTCGTCGCCTTCATCTATCCCCTGCAGTGGCGAACCGTGTCTATCACAACTGGACCTTCTGTAGACACACACACACACACCCCGCCGCCGCCACCCCCCCCCCCCCTCCGTGGCATTATAATGTCCGTCTTTTCACTGAATTGTTGTCTTGAAAAGGGTACTCAACAATTCCGCAACAACTTCATCTTCACCTGTTGCACTTGTCATTTCAACGTTAAAAACAATAAAACAGCATGAATTGCTTCGTCGCATTCTAGATCCTCTGTCTCAAGCCAGTTAACTAGCGGGCCTTCTAGAATACCCTGGAACGTTCCAAGGTGTGGTTAAATGTTACCCGTCTCGATGTGGACAATGCTCGTTGCCAAAAGTGCTTAATAGTTCATTTGTGAAAATACAAACACAGGTGGAAGGCTGAGGTTACTGCAGCAGGCCAGGATCATGTGGAACTACTTGAGCAGGTCTCCCTTGGAAAAGAGATCAATGATCTCAAAGGGATTTTATCTGTATAAATAAAGGTTTGAAATGAAATGAATCAGAATCAGAGAGTGAACCTCCCAGCTGGGCAAGCCTTTATGCCTTCTTGTATTTTCACAAATAGAATAAAGGTTTCACAAATCTCAAACTGTGTTATAAAGAACCTTTAGAGTCTCTGGGATAATCCAGTCCAGATTTGATGATTCTAGGTCTAGTGGTTTCAGATCAGGACCTGGTCTAATGTGGTCTAGATTTAAAAAAAAAAAAGCAGCAAAATCTCCCTTTTTGTTTTGGCAAATGTTTATGTTAAAGATGAGATTTGTTTGTTTGTGCAATGCCGAGATCTCATGACCATTATTCTATTATGTATTTGTTCTCTAGTCGAATCTCAGGTTTAACATGAATTATACCGGTGCTATAACGGTCTGTTTGCATTGACATGATGTGCTATTCACGCGGCACACCTGATGGCGGGTATTATAAAAGATATTCCATAATCGGTTTTCTTCATATTTTTTATTGTGTGTTCAGTACTAAAAGGTCCAAGAAGTCCCACAATTGAATTGAATATTCATTTGACATGTTAACTATATCGTAAAGCGCTTCATGGGAGTAATTGTGGGATGATACATTTTCAAAGTATCACGATATGTATCGGTTGAGTATCGGTATCGTTCAGTGGTATCGGTATCGTAAAAAAGTCAACGATATGCATCCCTAGTAGGTCTAGTGGTTTCAGATCAGGACCTGGTCTAATGTGGTCTACATGTAAAAAAAAAAAGCACTGAAATCTCCCTTTTTTGTATTTTCACAAATAGAATTAAGGTTTCACAAATCTCAAACTGTGTTATAAACAGTGTTGTGCTAGTTACTGAAAACCAGTAACTAGTTACCATTACTAGTTACTTCATTTCAAAAGTAACTCAGTTACTTTACTGCTTACTTACACCAAAAAGTAATGCGTTACTGTGAAAAGTAACGTTTTAGTTACTTAAAAAAAGGGCTCCCATTATATTAATGCCCTTATAGCCTTCATTTCAGTACTGTTATTGCATTGGAGAATAATACAATCTGTTGATCAACTTGACATGCATTATATGCAATCTGGATAGCATCAATATTAGCTGGCTTTACATTTTTGTATATTCTTTCTCCAGGTAGTTGGAAAAAGTTTTCCGTTTCATATGCCGTGTGCCGCCCGGACATGCTATCATGCTAACTAGCTCCCTGAAAGCGGGTGACTCCACTGTAGCAATAGCCTGCATGTGTTCTACAACATACCGTGCAATGGCTTTATTGACTTTTCCCTGGCTAGCAGTCCCTTGGTTAAAATCCAGCCGCTGCTGCTTAGGTGCAGGTGGAGGTGGAGTGGCGTCGGCTGAGTCTCTGTGGTTTTAGCTACTAGCTTCGTCCCAGCATGTTGTTTCTGCAGATGTTTTAAGAGATTTGAATGACTGGTTTGGGCAGTAGATAGGCTCGTTGACCCGCCAGGACACAACTTACATTTAACTAAAACGTTTTTACTTTTCTTTGTGCTCGACAAAAGTGAAATAGTGAGAATATCTCCAGGTGGAGAAACTAGACTTGAGCTCCGCCGCCGCCATGATAGTCTTGTTAGTAAACAACACAAACACGCCCACAGCCCGTCTCCGCATGTGACACAGGAAGTATTTAAGTACATTTACTCAAGTACTGTACTTAAGTACAGTACTCATCTCTGTTCGCCTGGCTGTTGACTATATAAAAAAACTAACGGAGTAACGCACCATGTAGTTACTGCCAAAAATAACGGCGTTACAGTAACGCGTTACTTTGTAACGCGTTAGTCCCAACACTGGTTATAAATAATCTTTAGCCTCTCTGGGATAATCCAGTCAAAATAAATCGGCTATGCAGCGATTTAAGAGGTTCAAACACGGAGGATTGTTCGCTCAGCGCTGTAAATTAAATGTCCCTTAACTTTCCCCTTAACTGCCGAATCGGATGCTCTGAATCGGAAGCCAACTTCAGCGTCGTGGCTGCTTGGAGGTGTGGCGGGGCACAATGGCGGCACTTTCACACCAAGCCCCCAGGAAGTGTGCCGGACTCTGATTAGAACATTCTAATGCGCTATGCGCGCGACCTGCAAGTGTTTGTGTTACGTGTGACCTGGGCATTCTGATGAGAGTGATACTGTGTGCCAGGAGGTTGCAGTTTCAACGAGCGTTGGCTAGCAGCAGAAGACAAATACAAGCCATGGCTGAGGGTGCATTCACACCTAATAGTCCGCTCTCTGGTGCGCACCAGACCACAGTTTGTTACATTGTTTCATTTCTCAGAAGGTTCGGTTTGCGTTCACACGGGCAAAACTCAAACGGACTATACACTTTAAACACAAGTCATGTGCTCGGAAATGCTGTTCAACCATTGGTCAGACATTAAGGGGGTAAAAACGCAAATCCCGGCAATTTCTAGCCAGGTTATTCTCATGCTGCTTTTAGTCTGGAGATCAACAGACACTAGCGGCACACGCATATGATTATATAATCAGACAACGTCCGTTAAAAAACATTATTACATGGCATTGTTGAATACTCGATTCTGATTGGTCAATTCAAAACACGTGACACGTTTTTAATCCAGAACAGACAGACCGCTGTCAAGGATTTATTGACGGTTGTTAAGGACGCTCACATCTGTACAAAGAAGTTCGTTCGATTTAACTGTATACAGTTTGGCTGAAACTGACTGACAAGACAAGAGCGACAAGAAAACAGCGGAGAAGTAACGGGCAGAAACCCTCCTTTTTACGCAGCGGTCCAGACATAGGTCAGACGGCGAGACATATTCAGTTGCCAGTTACTTTGGCATTAGGGCAGGGATATCTAGATACGTCCCAAGGTTTGACATAATGAATTGTGCTACTTTTAAAGCAAGCAACGATGTTTTCAAATCTGTAATCAAAAAGCTCCTCAAAAACGCTATCGAAGCAGTTCCTGCCGTTGCTACGTTAGTTCAAATAGTAACAACGGACTATTTTTCTTAGCGGATGCATGTCAATTTAAATCAATACAACTATTTTTTAAATCAATAAAATCATTTTCTAAATCCACAAAAGCATTTCAATTAATATTGGGAGTCATGTCGTTACTTTGTTGAGAATGTGGCCATGTAATAAGCGGGATAATATGGGCAGCGACTTGGTCATTATGGGGAATCCGACAGGATCAAGATCCCTCCGCTTCGCGTCGGGCTCCTGATCAGCCTGTCGGTGTTCTTTTCCCCATAATGACCGCGCTGCTGCACATTATCCATGAGAGACGTTCTGCAGAGGAGGGGCGTTTCACCGAGGACAGGTGTTCTTACTTTTATGTAGCTGACGGAGAATTTTTACTTTACACGACACTATTCAACACTTAATTCTGCTTTACTCTTTAACTAAACAACCGCGGATGTCTTGAAAGACTCTTTCGCTAAAGATATTTGAAGAGATCCGCGTTCTTGTGACACGTAAATACTGCGCTTCCTATGTTTTGGTGCGGACTGCGTTCACACCAGCAATGCACCGCTCCAGAGTTCGCAAGCAAGCGCTCCGAGACCACCTATTTTAGCGGACCAGAGTCCGGTTGTTTAGTTCACTTCAGAGGTCTCGGACTGCGTTCACACCGACCCAAATGAACCGCACCAAGCGGCTAAACGCACCATAGTTCGATTCAACCGGACTATACAAGGCAGGTGTGAACGCACCAAGACGAGGGTCAAGCCCACGAGTAGCCTCCTGCAAAGTTTGCAAAAATAACGATGCGAGAGTCTGCGCTGACGAGCAACATGAAAGGTACGCCGTAGTAGAGCATTTTAGATTAGGCTAACGTTGCATGTTACGTTTGTTTAAGCTAACGTTAGCGAGCTGAATAGCAAACTCCATGAGGGATAATAATAATTGCAGGGGACAATCATTTCAGAGGAGCGTCCCTATGTTATGTGCGTTACAGTCGCCATCGTGTGGTGTTCAGAGGATGAAGCTCTCACGGCATTTCGTCATAGTCATGAAATATAATTATTGATTCGACACAGAGCGATTTTGAAAGCAATGTATTTCTACTGGTAGTATGTTTCGTGCCTAAACCAAATGTGACTTGCTCTATCGAAGTCAGTCACATTGACCCGAAGACACATTTTCATTTGTATTACTGGTCTCGGGGAAGCTCGCGAGTGTGTTTGTGTATTATTGCGTTTGTGCACCGGGGAAACACTCACGAGAAACACCGGCTGTTGTTATGCTTGCTGTGACGTTACATTAGTCCGTTCTCCGCTTGTAATCATGCCGAAGCTTCAAAGTTGTATTTATCATCTGAATTTGCCGAAACAAGTTTAATATTCTGAAAGCCAATACTTTGTTTATTTGAAAACATGAAAACAAACTGTCTTTTATATAAAATTGAAGTATTATTCAATTAAAACTACATGTTGCTTTAATCCCATGTAATTGTAGAATGAACACAGTCTTCCTTTGCAGATGTCTAAGTCAGGAGTCTTGAGTAGTCAGCATTACCTAGAATCATTGGACACATTTGTAAATATTATTTTCCACTTGTTACCATTGTGAGTCTATTTGTATGCAGCTCTGCGTGATTTTGTGGCAACAATTCAGGCTAATACACTACCAGAGGTGGATAAGTACTCAGATCTTGTACTTGAGTAAAAGTAGAAGTACTCAGATCGTGTACTTGAGTAAAAGTAGAAGTACTCAGGTCTTGTACTTGAGTAAAAGTAGAAGTACTCAGGTCTTGTACTTGAGTAAAAGTAGAAGTACTCAGATCTTGTACTTGAGTAAAAGTAGAAGTACTCAGATCTTGTACTTAGTAAAAGTAGAAGTACCAGAGTGTAGGAATACTCTGTTACAGTAAAAGTCCTGCATTCAAAATGTTCCTCAAGTGAAAATAGAAAAGTATTCTCATCAAAATATAGTGAAAGACAGTAAAAGTAGTCGTTGTGCAGATTGGTCCATTTCAGAATAATATGTATGATATGTTTTATAATGATTGATCATGAAAGTGTTCTCAGAGCTGGTGAAGGTGCAGCGAGTCTGAAGTACTTTGTAGACTGCAGGGTAGCTGGTGAAGGTGCAGCTAGTCTGAAGTACTTTGTAGACTGCAGGGTAGCTGGTGAAGGTGCAGCTAGTCTGAAGTACTTTGTAGACTGCAGGGTAGCTGGTGGATTTACTCCAGGTGGAACTAAAGTCTGATTCAACACTTGATTAGATTTCACATCATTCATCTGTGAAGTAACTAAAGGGATTAAATACATGTAGTGGAGGAAAGTACACCATGTACCTCTGAACTGTAGTGGAGTAGAAGTACACCATGTACCTCTGAACTGTTGTGCAGTAGAAGTACACCATGTACCTCTGAACTGTAGAGGAGTAGAAGTACACCATGTACCTCTGAACTGTAGAGGAGTAGAAGTACACCATGTACCTCTGAACTGTAGAGGAGTAGAAGTACACCATGTACCTCTGAACTGTAGTGGAGTAGAAGTACACCATGTACCTCTGAACTGTAGATAAGTAGAAGTACACCATGTACCTCTGAACTGCAGTGGAGTAGAAGTACACCATGTACCTCTGAACTGCAGTGGAGTAGAAGTACACCATGTACCTCTGACTTGCGTTCACTACCAACAATGAATCAATAATGTATTGAAAAGTTATTTGGCTGATTGTTGTATATCGGCTCAGCCAGGTTATATGGGAGGCCCAGTCTATGTACAGGTCACTAATTTTGAAATATTAAACTTAGTTTTCTTTTCTTTAATTTTTCATCCTCGTGTAGAATGCTATCACAAAACACACATTTGGTTGTTTATAGCATACAGAACATCTGATTTAATGTGAGGTAGGGAAATAATCATTTGAGTATGTGTATATAAATATGTAATGTACAACAGCTGTAAGATGCTTGGAAAGCTGGAAAATGCACCTTGAAAATGCTTGAAAAGTGCTTGAATTTGACTTTGGAAAAGGTGTAAGAACCCTGATTTAAGTTTTCCGCACTCTCGCGGGAATATCTCCGCAATGGAGTGAGGTTAAGTTTCGTACCATTTTCAGGCGATTTGTAATCTGTTTTTTGATATTTGTGGAGTTAGGTGGTCCGCGAGTGTTTTTGTATTGGTTAAGTGGTCCTTGGTATGAAAAAGTTTGAGAAACACTGCTCTAAAGTTATCTTCCAAGATTCATACTTCATAATCTTTGACCAAAACTTGGCCCATCTCTTGAGTCACACACACACACACACTCTCTCTCTCTCTCTCTCTCTCTCTCTCTCTCTCTCTCTCTCTCTCTCTCTCTCTCTCTCTCTCTCTCTCTCTCTCTCTCTCTCTCACACACACAGAGACAAACACGTATTAGGAGTATAGAGGGCCAGCTGCAACAACACAGACATGAATCCCTGTGAGCATAGTGTGTATGTGTGCATGCCACAATGAGGGAGAGCAAGGGACATAAAGAAATGGAGAGACCTTGGCAGAGTGGAACTGGTGTTCTGTTAATCGAAGGGAAGGGAAGGGAATGGGGAAAATGCTTGGCTGAGGGAGAAACAAAGCATGGCCATTTCTCTATGTTTGCATGGCAAATGCCTTCATCTGCAGAGAGACTGCTGCATAGGGGAGAGTGCACGTGAACAGTTGCTGCTACTGCTGCTGCACACTCACACACACTCACACACACACACACACACACACACACACACACACACACACACACACACACACACACACACACACACACACACACACACTCACCTTGGGCACACAGACATGCGCACACTCCTCACACACTTCCGTTCCGTGCTCACCTCTCGCACACACTCCGATGGCTGAGAGCAGCAGGACGAGGCTGCTGGCTGACGTTACAGCAGCACTGGGCTTTTTGGTATTCTATCTGCCTCGATGGGAGCTGCTGCAAGCCCCCAGCCCCAGGACTTAACACCTATCCCCTTCTGCCAGCTCCCCTCAACAACATCAATACAACATGGTGTGGAATGACTGACAGACTGAGGGGGGAGAACAGGTGATGGCTTAGGGACAGCTTTTTCTGCACTGATGAAAGTCTTCAAGCTTACCTGGTAAGACTGCTGATATACTCTTTTCTGAATGTGCATGCGTGCACATCACTGCAAGTTGCTAGATGCTGAAGTTAAAGTGGAAATAATGCAAAAGAGGATATTCGTATAGGTTATTAATGGTGTCCTGATATAGTCATCTTAGTCTGGTGTGTATTGCAGCAGAAACACCCAGCGTCTGGGTGCACATGCATGAACATATGTCTGTCTGCAGGGAAAGTAGAAGGACAGCTTTCATTCATTCACTGCAGCTTCCATGCTAGCAGCTAGCAACAGTGGCACTACACTGCTCTCCAGCCAGGACGTGTGCATCTACTGAAATGGCTACATTTAGGAGGGCATAGAAACCCTTTCCCACCAAAGTGACATGATGAAGAGCAACCTGCCAGACATTTTACTTTAATATAATGGTGCAGTATAATGTTAATTTACCTCAAACTAACACGTTTTCTGCAGCTCAATTTTCTAAAACAAATGTTGTTGTTATATATGATTGTTATTTAATCTCAATGTAATTTTACAATTAAACCAAAAGCATGTGACGTACAGACAGGTAAGCTGAGATCAGAGTTTTTACACAACCCTGTGTCCTCTGAAATTATTCTTTGGAAAAAACAGATTCTGATAACTTGCTAATGGAAAGTAACAGATGTACCGGCTGGTAATAGAATCGAGCTGTCAACGTGAACAGCATTGTTGCCCTGGTCAACTGATCAAAACGAGTTGTTAAGGCTCTAGTCCTGAAATGACATTACGACATCACAAGTAACCCCATAGCGCTCAGTAACAGCTGCCCTTAGCCTGGTAACATTAGAAAGTGTGTGTGTGCAAAAAAGATACACACATTAAAAGGCAGCATTTCCTGTCTAACTAAGAAAGGATCCTTTGGGACAGCTGGTCGTCATTGTACCTCATCAACACAGCTCAAAAGTCGATCAAAGTCACCTAGAAATATGATGATATAGAGAACAGTGGCCCCAGGGTTTGTTAAGCATGAGCAGCAGGAAGGAGTGTTTTGTGCTGACAATAAAAAGGAAATGTGTCGATATGAACAAAGAAGACCGAATCTGCAGAGATGTTGGAGCACAGAAAAACAGCACCAGAATTAGCTAGCAGACACAGTATTATTACCACCTGGAGCGGCTCTAAACAGGAAATGACATACATGCACAGTGGGCTGTATGATGGATGTATAATAGGATTTTCACAGCGGCCATGGCCGTCGTTGCCCCTCGGTGTGGCCATGAGGCCCCACACATAATTGTCCGTCCTCCGGCCACCATGGCCTTTGTGCCCCTCACACTGTTAAAATCTCAAAGTTGCTTTAAAAGCGTAAGAGCCGTGTAAGTCACACGTTGTCTCCTGCTTGTCTCTATATTATTAGAGAGCATCACATTTAACAAGTGATGGTCGCTCACTAACACAACATAACTTTTCAAATCCTACAGAGTTCCAAGCTCATGCGCATCAAAGTACTGTATGGCCTTTGTCTTCCTTTGTGAAGGATTAGCAGGAGGACAGGACTGTTTCTTGCTGATTTGGCCCAAAAGGCCCCATGGCTAGCCAGCATGCTGCCTGGAAGCATGTTAACGCTGTCCTACATCGTGATCATGGCTGCAGGCTATCATAATAGATACAGAAGCTGTAGTGATGACCCCTCTGTCATGGTGATAACTGGGGCAGATGAAACCTATTGAATGTACATCGTGCCATTCGGTCTCTATCTTGCTGATGGATATTGAACACACCGTTGTGCTGGCTGTAGGAGCAAAGAAAATATGACATTATTGATTCATCTTGAAATCCTGACAAACAATACAGTATATGCAGTAAGCTCAAGTATATAATATGAATTATCCTTTTTTCCTCAGTGTGTAAGGACTTGCTAGGATATGAAATACAAAAGGGTACTAAAGCATTTAAAAATCTCTATTTAAGCAATCTGTGATATTAATGAAAGACAACAATAATAAGAATCTTGCCTACTGTGGACATGGCCGTATCCACCATTGAGGTCACCGAGGTCCGGACCTCGGTAATTTTTTTCGAGCTGTGTATATAACTAAACTTGTGAAATAATTGCACTAAACGGGGTTCTTTGTAGTACTTCCATTTACTGACGATGGGGGCGCTGCATAAGTACGTAGCCTCGGTTAAAGCAAACAGAAGAAGATGACATGTATCAACAAACAACCGCAGCTCGGACTTGAACCGGAGCAGCAGAGGAGTGATGAGGTATCTAGATCTGAGTCCAGCGGGCTGCTTGTGTTTCTGTTCCTCAGGACATCATATGAGCAGCAGATCCTGTGTGAACGCTCTACGTTAGTCAGTGGACGTCCGACAACATGCACACTAACTTATATTGCAGCTATAGGCTATACTTTGGTTTACATTGCGTGAATAAACTAGCTAGAGAGCTACAGTTAATTACATTCATCCAATGTCAGAAGGATTACCTTTTAACAAACGTTGTAATGCTTTTCTTTCATTTCAATTTGAGTAAAATATTGGAGATATAACATTGTATTGTTTTCTTTGTACACTGACTCAGATATAATGAAAAGACTACGTCAGTCGAAGCTCAGCTTTGGTAAGGAAGAGACAGGACAGGCAGAGAGAGAGAGATGGAAGTCAGGGAGGAACTGCAGGTACAGTCACACAAAAGAATGTAGGCTTAATAACCCCATCTATCTATCTCTCTCTATACATCTATAACAATAGTCTTCATTTACAATATAGACAATAGGCATCATTGTAAAACAACATACATCTATTGCAGTTATGATGTCATAATAACATACAATTGTATAAAACACAATTTGCTTACATCTTTGTTCTCTTTTGAGAATCAAACAAAACAGATTAAAAAAAAAAGAATGCAAACAAACAAGTGAAATGAACTAAATGGCTGAATTGCTTTTAATTCACTGGCAGGAGCGACAAGTGAGGAGGCGACAAGTGAGGAGGAGCAAAAAGTGAACAACGAGGGAGAGATTGAACAAAGAGAAAGAGTAGAGGACAGAGAGAGTAAAGAAAAGGAAGAAGACAGAGGGACTAAAGAAGATGGAAGAGAGGCTGCAGGTTATGGAAAGGAGAGAGACATGGAAAATGAATGTTAACAATGTGTTGTGATCATGTTAGCCTCTTCTGCATGTCCAGATCATTAATAGTAACAATCAACTGATTCTTATGTATCACACTTTCAAAAATAATTTATGCTGACATTGTCAGCTCACTGACATGGTTTGAAATCAATATATTATCCAATGTGTGACCCCCCACAGGACTTAAAAAGCACCTAACTAGATCATGAAAGTCCCCCAAATCTCGGGGCGTATCCCCCGAACCCCCCTAACATATTTGGACCTCGGTATTTAGGAAATCCTGGATACGGCCCTGACTGTGGATAAGAGCTCCTGTTTGAACGGATGCCTCCCTGATTGCATCTCTGGAGTGGGTACAGGTGGACAATCGTGTTGGTTTCCAGAAAGGAACAAACGAGTGGGCAACAGTCTCTCAAACAGCACTAAACGTGCTCCTGCTAAAGAAAGCTTCACCTACTAATCATGGCTGAGCATTGATGCTGCGTACTGCAGACACAACAACCCCATCAGGTCAGAGGATGCTCTGATGTGAAGGGCTTCAAGGAGTCTTCCTGATCCGGTCCCTGGAGCAGCACCAGCCTTCAACACTGCTGAAAACATAAGGGAAGAATCCTGGACCATATATGAATGTCTACTAATTAATAATAATAAGGAGGAGGTGTGTTGCAGTGGGTTGTTGGTGTTCGGATCAGGGTTCAAACCCCGCTGCAGTCAGCATGTCGTTGTGTCCCTGAGACACTTCACCCCAAAGTGCTCCTGTGTGTGGGATTGCCCACAGTATTGAGTATGTAAGTCGCTTTGGATAAAAGCGTCTAACATGTAATGTAATGTGATAATACATGTAATTTATAAAGCACTTTTCAAGACATACAAAGACGTTTTACAAAAGTTGAGGGTGGTTTATTGTGCTAATTATAAGACTTATTGTTGTATTATGACTAATTATTATAGATAGACTAGATGGATATCATATTTTTATTATTTTGTCATTGTTTTTAATTATATATTTATGTATCATTTTTCACATTGCAAAATCATTTACATAACAAAAGCATTTACAAATATAAATAATACTTACACATAATATAGAAATATAATAATAAAGTATATTATAATACATATATCAAAATAGGAAAGGAAGAAAAGGAAGCATAATAAAAGGAAATTATTATTAGATTATTATTATAATTATTACATATATAAAAGTATTTACAAAACAAAAAGTATTTTCTAAAACGTAACCAACGCCTAATAACAAAACTAAAGGAGAAAAAAGGAAACGAAGAGACAAGAAGAGGAGAGAATATATTATATACATATTATATATTGAGCCCCATCCACTATCCTAAACCATGACATTTAAAAAGTTGCTTTAGCATTGTGAAGTCTTTACATTTGAAACATTGTTTGGTGGTTGTCTTCACTTGTGTTAAAATATCAGTTATTCGGATCTAATGGCCTCATTTCATGATGACAAATGCTCGCTTTGATCCTGTTTGATCTTCACATACATATAAGCCCTTCCCTGGCTCCTGCCTTTTATACAAGTAGATGTGTCCATTGAGTCCTGAGTGATACTCACAGCTTCTGCCTTTACCTCCTGAAATCACTGTCCATCTTTTACTGACGGCAACCTCCATTGGCTGCATCTCAAACAACTCAGCAGTGAGGCCCTCTGTGATTGGCTGTTACATGGCTCAGTGGGCGGTACACAAGGTTGCAATTGGCTGCCTCTGTCTCAGGCCATATCATAAGGATCTGTCCCGAGGGATATGAAGAATCTGGGTTACTCGACAGAATGGGATCGGATGCAAGCACAGGACGGAGCTCTGCACTGTAAAGATGACAGTACTAATTCAGCACCATTATTAGCTGGCAGGGAGCACTTCACAAACATACAAAAGTAATCAGTGTTATTTGTATTCATGAATAACATCTGCATATATGAATGCAAACATTTTATTTTTCAAAGTAATGTTCATATGTTATGATTTCAAATCAGATTGTTCAGACATTATGAATGAATAAACTCTATCACAGATGATGTCTACATAGCTATGAATAACTATGTTTATTTCAATAAATAAATACTTCCAATAATAAATCCAGACAATACGATGGTGAATCAGGTGAAGTTGTGCTGTGGGTCAGCCAGAGGTCAGTGTTTCTCTCACTCTCTGCAGGCAATGCACAATTAGATAGAATAGGAGAGATGACTAAAGCAGTAAGATAAGTGACTTCCTGTGCTGGAGTAATACATAAATGGTATGCGTGTCTCCAAAGCAGACTTGTTTCACTTAAAAGGTTGGACCGCTGTCAGGTCGCCTTGATAATACTAAATCATTGTATTCATTGTAATGCACATATATTGTAGTACAGTGAGCACATTTAACATTTAAATTCTTAAGCTTATACTTATTTTTGTACATATTTTTATTGTTATATTCGGGATTGTGGGAAACGGTATTTCGATCTCTCTGGAAGATTGACAATAAAGTTGACTTTGACTTATTTAAATAACTGTTTTCTATGTTATTCTATTTTATTTCACTGCAAATTTCACTGTAACATCTTGTGTTTATCTAATTATCTTTATTTTTATATTTATTCTAACTACTTTCCTAATAGAAATATCTATTTTTAAATTTGTGTTTATTTTATTAATTGAATTCCAAAATGATTGATTCTGATCCCTATTATTATACCAACCTGACTCACTTATTTTGTATTGTGGGTTTACTGGCTCGTGGAACTGGATTAATCATTGAATGCATCTCAAGGTGTTTTAATATTGCCCATTGCCAATATAATGAACACAAAAGTCTTTCGATTAAAGAGATGATTGTTTAGGTTTATGCATGGCAAAGGGAGGATATGAGAAATAGAGTAAAGGCGGCTTTACAAAATAAGAAACTGAAAGGTGAGATTTAAGTGAGTCAGATGTGAAAAGTACGGTGGCTGAGAGGTGCAATCGACAATTACAAAGTGTGAAACACTTTAACAAAGCTTGAGACAAATTTACACTTTATAAAACAAATTTACATTTTATAAAACAAAATTACATTAGCAAAACACTCTTACCAAAGAAAAAACAATTTAACATTAACAAAAACAAATTAACAAGATGCGAAACACTTTAACATTTCCCGAAACACTTTAACAAACGAGAGAATCAAACCGGAAAGGGAATGCCCATCATACCAGAAGTGACGTGCAAGTGATCGACACAAACTGAAGTTTGTTTTGGTGGATAGACCGCCGGTACCTATGGACGGTACGAGTGTGTTTATGGTCGTTAAACATGTTTTGTCCGTTCTGTGGAAACCACCTGGGCCAAGTGACATGGTTTTGCTCATCACGATATACTTTCTCGTGCGCAAGAGATACGTTCTCGTGCACACAAGAAAGTTACAGGTTCACCAAGTAGGAAGTGGAGCTGTGCCTTAAACACAGCCTTCGCTGTGTTTACCTTCATTAGACAGCTAAATAGCGACTGCAGGCTGCTTCGTTATAGCCACACACACCTCTACACATACATACACACACACACACACACACACACACACACACACACACACACACACACACACACACACACACACACACACACACACACACACACACACACACACACACACAGAAGTGCCCGATTATTACGCCTTATTATTCTATTTATGAAGGAGATGTCCGGTCCCCAGGGTGTGTGTGTGTGACTCCGGCATTTGTTTTCAGAAGATATTAAGATACTGCCGTCCGTTCCGGGACTGCGGTCAACTCAGCCGTCTCTCGCGTTTCCTTGGTCAAATCAGCAGCTCTTCATTTTTGAGTGCGCACTTAATTGGGCCTTTTCGGTAATCACGAGAAGCGGCACTGACGCTAGTACAAAAGTAAAATAATGCATGTTTTTTCTGCTTTATTCGCCATACAAATTATTTGTACCATAAGTTCTTAATAAAACTGACACTATTTGACTCAGTCCTAGTTTGACTGCTACCAACAATAAAATGAAGTACTTTTACTGTGTACTTTTTCAGTTATTCTCTGTCAAACTTCCCTCCTGAGAACAAAATCATGCCACTTCTGCTATATTTGATGAGGGATAAAATGATTTTTAGCCGTAAGTTCTTAATATAATTGGTACTGTTGGACTCAGTACTTGTTAGAATACAACCACAAATACAATGAGGTACTTTTACTGTGTACTTTTTGAGTAATACTCTGTCAAACTCCCGTCCTGAGTACAATCATTCATGTATTCTGCTATATTTGATGAGGGATAAAGTGATTTTTTGCAAAAAGTTCTACATGTAATTGATACTGTTAGACTCAGTCAGTATTAAGTACTATTTGGACAACTAGCACAAGTACAATCAACTACTCTGTACTTTTTGATTAATACTCGGTCAAAGTCCTGAGTAAAATAATTCCTGTATTGTATATGAACTATGAATTATTGTACTCAGGACAGGAGTTTAACCAAGTATCGAAAAGTACAAATACTTGTACTTGTGTTAGTAGTCCAAGTACTGAGTCCAACAGTATCAATTTCATGTAGAACTTATGGTAACAAATATTTGTATCCCTCAAAAATATAGCAGAATACATGAATGATTGTATTCAGGACGGGAGTTTGAAAGAGTATTACTCAAAAAGTACACAGTAAAAGCCGCGGGAAGTCATTTTGCTCAGGGGGTGCTGCCAAAAGTGGGGAGGGGGCCGCTTAAAAAAGAAAGAAAAAAGGCGGTGCAGGGCCGGGCCCGGCTGTCAGCGATACGAGCCGCATATATTGTTTGTTAAAGGCGAGACACTGCAGGCAAAAACATCGTTTTTCATGCACTGGTCAATTTTGAGATGTTGTGCTATTTTGATTCCATAACATGTTTTCTTTCAGGCTTTTGGAAGGAAAACGTACAAAATACACATTTAAGTGTTTATTTTACTATAGTTTGTCTATTTGCGTCTGTATATTTCTCCTAAATTCACCAAAAGTTAGCATTCTAACGTAACATAAAGTAAGTGCACCATGTCAACAGAGATATCGTTGGAAAGCTCCGTCTCCCCTGCACAATCTCATCGGATCCAAATATGGTCATTTCCTTTGTATCAGGGGTCTTAAACCAAGAAACGAAATCTCATTGGCTGGTGTCAACTTCTGACAACGTGATTCGTTCAGATGCGTCACGTGGTGTGCTAAAACACTTCCTGGTTAGCTTTCCGCTAGAAATGTAAATCTCAAAATGGCAAAAGAACGGCGAAAAAAAGACAACAACAATTGTCACTTGCACGAAGCAAGGTTATACAAAAAACAAATGACCCCGAACATGAAATACCTTCACGGAGTGCGTCGATGCGCAAGCTGTCATCCGAAGAACAGGAGGGTTTAGCTAGCGCCTCACTGCAATCTTTAAAGGTCGTTTTCTCAAAATGAGTTTTTTCTCCTACTCTGAGTCCGAAATTTCCACTTCAGTTGCACTTACATTCACCAAACCTTCCAGTTATATTCCTATCAATATTATGAAGGCTTTTACAGAAGGGTTTGTTCATATATCATTCATAGCCTGAATTATATAAGATTGTATACCTAGAAACATGGCGAAATGTTTTATATTTTAGGGCTGTTGACAGTATTTTCTGATTTATGGAGTGATAAAAAGAGATATCCAAAATCCCTTCTGTAAAAGCCTTAGATACTAATATGACTACAAAATGAAACGAGAATTTTGAACCTGGCTTTATCCAAAGTTCAGATTTCGGTTCCTGAAATGTGTTAAAATATGCGCACATTTAATGTGATTGGTTCATTTGCATATTCAGAAAACTTGTAATACAAGAAACAATTGCCTCATTGTAGGTAATTAACTGGAGAAATTTCTAGCTGATATCTTTAAGTGAAAAAAAATTACCCTATTCACCTGTTAGGCTTAATAAACCATTACAGACCTACATCACTTAGCAACAGCTGCACATGCCCACATGCTAACTATGGGTCTTACAAACCTACATAACATTACAAATAGTCAGAAAATATTATTTACAATATTAATAAGACTATGAATTCAATTTTAACTGATTGACAAGGCAACACACTACACAGCGGCAGCAGCATTAAAGGAAACATATCTTCTTACCTTGTGTTGGGGCTTCACAAAACTCCAAATGTAGCCTGGGGTGGCACTAATGAAGACCCTCATTAGAGCAGATACATACACATTGTCCAAAATGTTACTATGGACATGCATTAAAGTCAGATGTGTCAGTCTCTTCTGTGTCATATTACTCTAGTTGTAGAGGTGGTGGGCTGAGAAGTAGCTGGTGGTCCACTCTTTTTATTGGGTTGTTTGTTGAAAAAAAAAAAATCCTTTTTTGCGCCATTCTAGAAAGTTGTCACTCTGCAGTGTGTGTGTGTCGCGTCAATTACGTCACTCTCCCACGACCTACGACCTAGATCAGTGTTTTTCAAAGTGGGGGCCCCGACCCCCCGGGGGGCCGCCAGGGGGGTCACGCAAAGTTTGAGGGAAAGGGGAATCTAAATATTTTTTTAAAGTTACATTTTTAATTTTTTAGATGTTATTAATAATTGCATATCTATCAATCTATGTGTCTCCTTTGATGCCAATCTTTTAATATTTTTTATTTATTAATATTTTATTTTATTGTTTTTAAATCTCATGACCGCCCTTCAAGCCAATCAGAATCGAGCTGCCTCTACTGAGCGTGAAACTGAGTATCTGTTCAGCTTTTGGAGCAAGTGAGAGCTAGTGAATATTTCGCTCTGCAGCTGGATGAGAGCACGAATGTAGCAAATATTGATGTTTATATATATGAATATAAATATGTGTATTGTTAATATTACTGTTGAATATTATATATAATATTATTAAGGCATAAGTAGCTTTCAAAATGCTAAAAATATATGTTAATTGTTCATATTACTGTTCAAAATTATATAATGTTATAAAGACAGAAATCACTTTAAAAATGCTTTAAAAATAGGTTTACTGTTGATATTACTGTTTAATAATGTGTTAAGAATGTTTATAACAGAAGACACAATCAATGTAATGAATGACAAACAAAAGATAAATACAAACATTTTTTAGAAGAATAACTGATTATTAATTATTAATACAAATATATATTAAGAAAATGTATTAAGCTGTATGATTAATTTGTCATATTTTTCATCATAATGTACTCATCATTTAAATAAAAAAAAAGTGCAACATGGGGGGTCCCCGCCAGAGGATAATGCTATATGGGGGTCCTTGGCATGGCAAAGTTTGGGAACCCCTGACCTAGATGACTCGGATTTTATTTATTTGGAAAATAAATTCAAGCCACCTGACTGATACAAATATATACTATGACTATATGCTACTGTATACAGCTAATTTTATTTTAAGTAAAATCATAACTATTTTATGTAGTTTAATCATTTTTATTTAGGTGGTCACTCAGTTTTTCAAATGTACACCACTCGCCAACAGGGGGTGCTGCAGCAGCTGTGCTGTAGTCTAATAAGTACTGAGTCCAACAGTACCAATTTTATTAAGAACTTATGGCTATAAATCATGTTATTCCTCATGAAATATAGCAGAAGTGGCATGATTTTGTTCTCAGGAGGGAAGTTTGACAGAGAATAACTGAAAAAGCAGTGTGCGAACTATACCACGGTCACCGGGGGAGCCGGGATTTTTTTGTTGCGGGGGGGGGGGGGGGGGGGGGGTAAATGCTGATCCGTGCATTAATAGCAACAGCACAGACATAGGGAAAATCTGTTGCACACGGGGTGGTGCCACAGGTCTACATTTACATGAAACGTCCCGATGGATCATGTTCATGTCAACAGATTTCCCGAGCATGTATGGGCTACGCAAACTTCGATCAACTTGATAATAAGTAATCCACGGACCACCAATGTAACGTTTGACTGTTTAATTAAATCAACTTAAAATGTCTCAAAAATGTGATCCACTCACTCCACTGTTGGCTGGTTCAGCCAGCCGGCGGCCGCGGGACCACCGCAGCAACTTCGCCCCCCCCATCTCGAGCAGCAGGCAGGGAGGAAGAACAGGTGGAGTGGTCATCAGTAGCATCATAATCATTTTCTTCCACATCTCCTTCGACCTCTACTACTGTATGGTAGTTGTAGTCATCAAGTTAGCTTCTCTTGGCTCGTCTTCTTGTGTCTCTTCAGCCCCCAAGTTAACGTTAGCTGTCAAGTTAGCACTAGCACTGACGTTAGCTCCCTCCTCTCTCGGTTCTGTTGTAGCAGCAGTCACAACGTACGATGTGCTACCACCAGCTACATTCGGTTGGTCTTCTTGATCAGGTTGTTTGGCCGTCTTTTTAAAGAAATTGCCTAAGGTAAGTTTTTTTTTTTTTTCGACATGTCAGCAGCAGCAACAATGCCTGGTAAACATGCAGTGCTAACTAAACAAGCTTGTGAGTGAGTGGGTAGTGGGTGGAGCTGCGGGCAGCATACAAGCAGGCGACACTTTTTTCATGAATCATAAACTCTAAATATATAATTTTATTTCACTTATTTTACACCTTTGAAAAAAAAACATGCCCAAAATGGAATTTATTTGGTCATCATATCAGTATTTTAGAGAGCTCCCCCCAAATTTCACAAACCATGTTCCCAGGGGAGCTCATGTCACCACTAGGGGAGCTATAGCTCCCCCTGCTCCCCTCCAGTTCGCACCCTGTGAAAAAGTACACAGTAAAAGTACTTCAATTTATTGTTGGTAGCAGTCAAACTAGGACTGAGTCAAATAGTGTCGGTTTTATTAAGAACTTATGGTACAAATTATTTTTATCGCAAATATAGCACAAAAACATGCATTATTTTAATCTTGTACGCTTCTCGGTTGATTACCGTAAAGGCGCGATTAATCGCGCACTCACAAATGAAGAGCTGCTGATTTGACAAAGCAAACATGAGAGACGGCTGAGTTGACTGCAGTGTTCCACTGCACTCCGGCAGCACTGAGCCCTACATCGAGATTAAAGGTGGGGTAGGTACATTTCAGAAACCGGCTCGAGTGCACTAAAATTTGAAAGTACACAGCCGAAAAGAATCCGCCCCTTCAGACTTCCTTACACACATGAACGCGCACATGACGTCAGCAGACTGGTGAAAGTGGCCGCATGTTGCTGGCGAGTCATTGAAGTACTGCTGTAATGCACGCCCAATGAGGGCACGAGATACATTTGTGCGTACACGAGATGGAAGGCTGACAGTAAAAAGTACAACCAATCCGTTTAGCCGGTTGTACTTTTTACAGTATTACGGCTTCCACAGATGACGTTTTTTTATGGATTTTTTGTCAAAGCACTTCAGATATTCATTGCTATCGGGATGTTAAGATCATTCCATGGAATATAACAACAAGTGTATCTCGAGCTGGTTTCTAAAACTTACCTACCCCACCTTTAAGATTAAACACATTGATTTTATTTGGGAACACCCACATATACCTATGGAGTTGGTCAGATGTGTGTAAATTACTGTTCTTGGTCATTTGAAAACAAATGCCAGTTTCGGACATAGGCCTACAAACACACCGATCACACACACAGAGCGGAACTGAGCACAGCACAAACACACACGTCATGCGCCTTGTGGACCGGACATCTCCTTCATAAAACGAGTAATAGGGGGAATAATCAGGCAGTTTGATGTGTGTGTGTGTGTGTGTGTGTGTGTGTGTGTGTGTGTGTGTGTGTGTGTGTGTGTGTGTGTGTGTGTGTGTGTGTGTGTGTGTGTGTGTGTGTGTGTGTGTGTGTGTGTGTGTGTGTGTGTGTGTGTGTGTGTGTGTGTGTGTGTGTGTGTGTGTGTGTGTGTGTGTGTGTGTGTGTGTGTGTGTGTGTGTGGCTATAGCCTTCGCTGTGTGTAATGCCTCTTTCACACCGACACGTTTTCAGCTCCGGCTCGGAGCTGGAGCTTGAAAAGTACCGGTTTTTCCTGTTCACACCGCAGAGGCGCCGCCTCTTAGCTCCGGAATCCGGTTCGTTTCCAGCTCCAAAAAAATTGACGGTCTAGAAGCAAGACTCCGGAGCTAAGAGGCGGCGCCGCTTACGTCTCTCTTACGTCGAGGCGGGGGCATGGGGCAGTACGTTTGTGTCAATCACTTGCACGTTACTTCTGGTATGATGGGCATTTCCTTTCCGGTTCGATTCTCTAGTTTGTTAAAGTGTTTCGACAGTTGTTTGTTTTTGTTAATGTTAAATAGTTTTTTCTTTGGTAAAAGTGTTTTGCTAATATACATTTGTTTTATAAAATGTACATTTGTATTATAAAATGTAAATTAGTTTTATAAAATGTAAATTTGTATTATAAAATGTACATTTGTTTTATAAAATGTACATTTGTTTTATAAAATGTAAATTAGTTTTATAAAATGTAAATTTGTATTATAAAATGTACATTTGTTTTATAGAATGTAAATGTGTCTCAAGCTTTGATAAAGTGTTTCACACTTTGTAATTGTCGATTGCACCTCTCAGCCACCGTAGGAGAGAAGGAGCAGATGAACATTATGAGAGTGTGTGTGCCTCTCATGGATGTCAGAGCCTATGTGTGCATGTGTGAATGGGGAGGGGCCAACAGAATGGTGTGACAGTGAGGGTTAATCCTCGTCATCAGCGTTCATTCATGAAGCTCATGCATTAATGAGGAGTGGGAGTGGATAAGATGCTGAAGCCCACTGTGCAGAGCGGCAACAGGAGCAGGTATCAAGCTCTGGCATCCAATCCGTGCATAGTGGGTTGGAAGGGGGGGAGTGGGGGGCTCAGAGAGGGCGGGATTAGTGAAAGAGTGGCGGCAGCAGCAGCAGCAGCCTCTGAATCACATTGCAGGGAGTGAAAGAGGGAAAAGAAAGGAAGGAGACAGAAAGGAAGCATAGAGAATTGGCCTCTTCATCCCTCTGAACTGCATTTCTTGGAGGGGCCGTGTCTGTCTACCAACCCCTCGTTGCATGGACGCTTTGGCACGGATTCTCAGCGGCAGCCCCATCCTCCACCTCCTCTTCCTCCTCCTCTTCCTTCTCTCTGCTTCCTTGTCTCCTCCTCTTCTGCTGTCTGAATGAATGGATGAATGAAGCAGGTAGTCTGATGCTGTGGGCTGAGCTCCTCCATGGCTGCCAGGTTGGTCTCTCCATATAATGCCTTTTCCCGCATCCCTGTGTCCCTGTTGCTCTGTGCTTACAGGAGTGTGTGTGTGTGTGTGCGTGTGTTACTGAGGGAGGGTGTGTCACCTTGCACCATTTTACATCCAACCATGTCCGCTGCATCCGATGGCTAGGCTAGGTTCGAAGCACAAGCCCACATCCAGTGATGTCCACCCCACACACAGCATGATCATGTAATGTCATCTGTCATGGTGTCTGAGCGGCACCGAGCGGGGAATGCATTGAAATGAGATACAAAAATATATAGGCTGTTATTTCCCAACGTGCCCACAGTTAAAGCATGATGATCTAAAATGCAAGATTGAGTCTGATTGGAGGCTTCTGTTATCGACAAGTCTATAGAGTAAATGAAGGATTACATAACTGTAGAGCTTACCGTAGTCAGTCAGCGTTCACTGTGAAGTAGAAACTGACAGTCGTCAATACTGGCCTCCCAGCATGTGCTAACACGTGACTATTGATGTCATAATGTTTGCAGGAAGCCCAGATTGACCTCTATAGCTCGGTGCTGTTTGTTATTTGACCTTTGCCTGGGGGCTGCAATGCAGGGGGAGGAGCTTATCGGTCAGCCCCAGTTCTCCTGGTTAGTTCCCGCGAAAACATGGGGAAGCCATGATGTTCCTGGTGGTAGATGAAAAGCTCTAGGAATGGTCTAGGAATGAGCCCCAAGAGAATCTCATTCTTCCTATAACTGATTCTGCTATTTCCAGTCTTTAATATGGGTCGAATGTGAGACACTGAGGAGGAGCGTATTCACAAAGGATGGATTACTTCCGCTGATAGCACCATGAATTGTGCATCATTGAAAACCACTATCTGCCCCATCTCAAGGTCCGATTCACTAAAGACATTGCACTTATGACATTGCAGTGCAAACACTTAGCAGAATACAATTCCAGAGTCGATTACAATTTTCCAATTGTATGCGCTTGGTACAGTTCTCCATGTGAAATGTATAAATGTTCGCAAATAAGTGTAGGCAGAGAGAATTTATATGTTTGTATTTTTAGTATACAGGTCCTGTCTGCCAATGTGAAGAATCCTCCAAACTGCCAGCAAGGATTTTATATTTAACAGGAAGAAATTGTATTTGGGATTGAAAACCATAAACTCTATGAACACACTAAGCACTGCACTGTAACCTCACATGGCTATTAGCACTGATCTTTGGGAAATGGAGTTTTGCAGTGACGCCTATTTGTCAATTTCTGCCAAATGTCCTAATCTGAATATGTACGAGCACAGACATGTTACTTACTTGGCAGCACAGTTAGGGGTGCATGCCAACATTTGCCAGTGCGTACGGTTTATTACTGCCATAAAAGCCATACATCCGTTTGTGTATTTGTATTAGCGTAGCTGTTTAGACCTGCACTACAGTAACAGTACCTCTATGGTTGCCTATAATATGTAGTATATGTGCTCATCAATACTAGTTAAGCAATACTGTGATAATGTCTTGTGTATGTGGTCAGCTAGTTATTTGTGTCAGAAGTAGGAGAGTTTACTGGGACATTGGAGTAAAGATTCCTCATGCTGTTGCTGTAGTAGAGGCAGCTTGTGTGTATAGCTGCAGGTGTTAGTTGTGTCAGAATTTCATATGTTGTAATTGTTGGAAGATACCATTTTACTAATACATAACAAAATAGCACATTTGAATTGTCCTTAAACTAAAGTGTTCTGAATTTTTGAAGCATTTTATTCTTATTGCGGGTGGTAGTGTTCTGCGTTTAAGAGGTGTTTTTAATCCGTTTTTTGGAAGATGCAATATTTTGCTTTTTTGTATCAGCTTAAAGGTGGGGTAGTTAAGTTTCAGAAAACGGCTCGAGATACACTTTTTGTTATATTCCATGGAATGCTCTTAACATCCCGATAGCAATGAATATCTGAAGTGCTTTGACAAAGAATCCATAAAAAAATTTCATCTGTAGAAGCCGTAATACTGTAAAAAGTACAACCAATCCGATTGGATGGCCTACCTGCCTGTCAGCCTTCCATCGGGGCACACACTGATCTCGTGCCCTCGTTGGTCATGTGCGCGTTCGTGTGTGTTGGAGGAGGGGCTCTGTGAGGAAGTGGCAGATTTTCTCCGGTTGTGTATTTTCAAATTCTAGCGATCTCGAGCCGGTTTCTCAAACTTACCTACCCCACCTTTAAAGGAAAGTTAGCTTAAAAGACGGATAACATAACCCCATAACAGAGCTTAAAGTATAGTGAATTGTGCCCTTACAGGTGGACACTAACATCATGCACCACAGACGGAAACTAATGCTGCTTTGTTCCTGCTGGGTGTGTACATTAGCAACTGTCTGCTTGAGACTTAATGATGTGACTGTTTCACAAAGAGGCCGAAGATGAATACAGCTGAGAGCTCTTTCATTCTGTTGGCATCAATACTGAATATCAGTTGGTAGATATAAACCCTATAAGGACCAGGTCACAACGATATGTGGGTTAAAGATTTAACTACAGAAGGTATTGAATGTTAAGCACTGATGGAAGGGGAAGCGGTGAAGAAGAATCAGGGATGTGTCTGTTGGCAGGTCTGGAGGACGGACTGAAGTCCAGGCAGAGACAAAAGGGCAGAAAGGAAGAAGCGGTGAAGGTATGTTCAGATGATGGAGGAATGAATGGAACAAATGGATATAGGGAGGGAGGGAGGAAGGGAGGAATGATCAAAGGGAAGTAGTTAGGGCTGTAGGGAGGAAGGGATAGGGGAATATTTGGAGGGATGAATGAAGGGACACTGGCAAAACTGAAACGTTAACTTTAATTAAATGAATTATTTCACCAGATTTAACATAACTGTGTGAGGTTAGATGAAAGCAATACTATTAAGTTGAACCTAATATATGTTATACAAACGTAATATTATTTCTTTCAACTAACCTAATGAAGTTATGTGAAATCTGTTGACTTAATACATTTAATTAGTCAATGTTTCAGTTTTTTCCGTGGATGAATGAATGAAGGGAGGGAGGAATGGAAGGATGTAGGGATGTGGGTAATAATCAAATAGGAAAAGTAATGGATGAATTGAAGGGAAAAAGAAGTTGGGTCGTGATAAGAGACAAACAACGCAGGAAGTGTTGACCTGGTAGCTCAGCATGTTTAGAGGTGTGATTTAGGCGTGGACCTGCTCCCAAACCTCAGTCAACTAATTCACTTCACTCGTGGTGACCCTTGCGGATGTCCCGTAGTAATTCCAAAATCCAAGCTTCAAAGTGTCTCTCTCTTTTTCAGTACTACCACTGCCACCTCGGACCGGAGCACCCCAGCCTGCTCTCCTGTGCTGCGAAAGCGTTCCCGCACCTCCACGCCCCAGCTGAGCCCCGATGCTGACAGCAGCATGGTGGAGAAGGGCTCCTCAGACCAGGCCTTGGACCGCTCGCCCACCACTGAGCAGACCATCCAGCACCAACGCTCCACCTCCCAGGCCCTCCACCCCACCAACAGCAGCAGCCGCAGCGGGGGCAAGAACTCCAAGGTGAGCAGACAGAGGCCGACATTGGCTTAACCAAGATGTGCTTTAGTTTGCTGACACAAAGCATTACTCCAAGTCAAGAGAGGTTGGCATTACTGCAACAATATTGTCATTACTTTTTAGCTAGAAGTATTCTCTTAAAGTAACAAAGTAAATAGGTCATTGCTACAGTGCAGTGATTATGGTGATGTAGGTGTAGATTGATGGCACAAAATGAAACTCATAATGATCTTACATGCAGATGATCTACCAAGGGTTGACATGTACTGTATGTGTTCCTGACTGATGTCAAAGGTATACCACTTAACCCCAAGGTCCCCGTCGGCGGGGACCCTGGGTTTTTTCACGACACTGTGTCTCAGGGGATCTTAATATTTAAGAACCTATTGATGTGTTATACCAGATTAACGGGAATAATCTCGGCTAACTGACGATACAAACTATTTTTACCAAAACAAAACACAAGTCTCATAAGAAGCATCTAAATGACCCCTTAGCGAAAATCTGTCTAAAAAGGTCAAATGTCACTTGTTTTGCATCAATCTTGATACAGGGTACTTATTATATGTTGTACTTTAGATTCCTAAAGTTTGTAGTCTACTAACCCATCATCCAAGGGTAGTTTTCACTATAAGTACAACATATGTTTTGGACGGACACTATAATTTACAGTTTTTTACTATGTTCAATCTGAATTTTCTTTAAAATAACAAACATCTATATTGAATCTGACTTTTCTACATCCAACTCACAGGTTTATCATTACTTTGAGAAAAAGATTATTAATTTAACCCTTTTAGAAGATATGGTCATTTGTTCTGGGAATGTCATGTTCGAGCCTGAGACCTGAAAAACAGGCTCGGGGCCTAACAGGTTAAGTGAACCAGGATCCACCATGTTAACACGTACAGATGGGCAAGATGGGCACAAAGAAACTTTGCCCTTGTAAAATCTATAAGAAATAATATATTTTGGCACTACCATTTAAACATGGAAACAATATCTATAGTAAAATGTTGTATCCAAAACACAAACATTAGTAAGATCATAATCTGAATTGGCTGGTGCTGGTTGATTTGCTTGTTGGTTGAATAAGAACGTGTTGTGTTTGTTGGTATGAACTAGCAAAGCTGGATAGCTTACTTCTCTATGTGAGCCTCACTCAGACACACTTAGTGTGCTGAACTGTTCACAATGTGGATAGACAGGGACTTTGGTCACCTTACAGCATGTAACAGGAGGAAGGACACCAGTAGATTCTGTCGTGTTTCTTTGTGATGTGCTGTTCTGGACTGTTATTGAGCTGCTGTTGGGGTCGGACTCCGGTAGTGTGGAATGTCAGATCAAAAGTCATAAATCGAAAATACTCAGGTAAAGTATTACTATAAATACCTCAGAATCGTACTTCAGTTAAAGTACTTCACTACATTACACGACACTACATGTACAACAACATCAGAGACCGAATACTGTAGAGCTGTAGAGTCCGCCACTGATATGGTTAGATAATCAGGATGCATACAGCCTGTTATCCTACGTGACTCTGAGTATTGGAACATGTCATCTTTCTGTAAGCTCTCACTTGTAGTGTGTCCTTGAGGACTTAGCTCACTGCAGCAGTACACACACTGCTGGGTTCATGCAGATAGTCATGATACAAAGGTCTATATCTATGATCTAAGTCATAACATCACAATAAGGATTTCCAACAATTGTTCATATCTTTATCTAGAAATCATTGCTTACCTTGGAAACATCCTCAGATGTTAGGACACAGCATCATGGCCCTCGTGTGGTCCAAACATAATCTGTTTTATATTCTGAATGGCACATTGGGATACTAGGTGTTACTATTATTTGAAATATTGTATTGTACCGCATACAGAACTTTAATGAGCTTCCTCTCTTATCAGATATTAGCTGAGGTGAAGTAACAGACTAACACTTTGAAAACCAAAATTGCTGTCATGTAATGCTTCTTCTGTGAGTAATGTAAAACAACTACTTGAAGCTGATTGTTGTCTTTTTACAGAACAGAACACACCCACACAAACCCAGATTCACATTATTGATCATGACTGCATAACTCATCTATACGCAACTGTCATTTTCCATTTCGATTTCCTATCCAAGGACATCACCTTTAGTTGTTGTTTTGTTTTCTTCAAATCTTGCACTGACTTCCAATGTATTAGTTATTTTGATTACCACATAAAGCCATGGACTCTTTTAATTCATCCTTTTGCCATGTCTCTTTTATGTTTTGAATGGACTTCTTTCTTTCCTTCTCATGCATGCAATAGTCTCACCAGCGGCATACTAAAGTAAGCACGATTCTTTTCTGGATCTTTTATTTCTCCTGGAACTCATTATGTCTGGGACACACCAGCTGAGCTAGCTATCCTACAACTCCAGTTGCCTAAACATGTCTGAATATTGTTTGATTTCTTCTGCTTATTTCAAAGAGTCTGTCACAGAGCTGAAATGTGTCAGCCAACCTTTGAATAAGTAAAGTAAAAGTCTACTTAGTTTCCTGCTACGGCTGTCACTGTTTTACGCAACTTATACAAGCAGTATGTAAGTGTGAGATACACACCGTGTGTTTTGTACATTTTGATACTGTTGTTTTGTTATTTTTGATGATTCCTACAAATGAAAAGGCCTTTTGGGTCGGTGTCTGTGAGTCCTGTTTGGGATAAGGATGCATGTTTACATTTTTTCTTTGTCCCTGAATGTAATAGCTGTAAGAAATGCACATGTTTGCGTTTATTTCTGCAAGGTAACACTGCCTCATTGTGGCCCATATGTGTAATTGGTTAGGATATTATAAAGGCCCAATCTCACTGTAAACAGCTGGATGTCTTAGTCAGGCTTTAAACTCTGTAAATCCAACTCTATTATGTGCTTTAAGGAACTCAGGTAGACGTTTGAAATGTTATTTTGCATTAATGACACTGTTGAGGATGTATTACTATGAATGATTGTATTAATGAAGTTCTTTCTCCTTTTCTCTTCTCCCTTCCCCAACACCTCCACCATGCTTCCCTGTGACAACAGAAAAGTCCAAGCTGGTACAATGTAAGTTCCTTTGTTTCTTCTACTGTCAACCTTTTTCTGATGTGATGTTTGTTATTATGATATGGCAGATGTGGGAGTAAGTCATGAGCAAGTCTCAAGTCTTGAGCTACAAGTATCAAGCAAGTCCCAAGTCACTGTGGTGAGAGTCAAGCAAGTCAAGCAAGTCAAGTCATTGCTCAGGTCAAGCAAGTCAAGTCAAGTCATACAACATTCTGATGAATAAGCCCAGTTTCCGCATTTAAATCAGTTCAAAGACAGTGGTTATGAAAATGGATTCAACCCACACTATGATCTTCATTACATACACAGTTAATCATTTGAAATCTAATTTAGACCGATGACAATCATATTAGATTCATATTAACCCCAGAACTGCAGACAATATAGCGAGGACTCAACAAGTCTGTTCAAAAAGGCAGAATTCCAGGTAAGAAAATCATATATGGCATTTGCCATTACCTACACATATTTAATTTAAATGTCTGTTAACACTAGAACCGCCAACAGCGTCAGCGCCTACATAGATATCATTTTCAAATCATTTCATTTGTTCCTTTAAAACTCACTAAATTGGGTTAATTTTGAAATGGCTTCAGTTTATCATCATAACAGATACAAAAGTTCGAATTCATTTTACAATAAATCAAGGAATGATGCACTTCATAGTATTGTGGGGGTAGTTTCAGTAGTACTGAGTCCAACAGGATCAATCTCACGAAGAACTAATGGCAACAAAAAATAATTCCCTCATCAAACTTAGCAGAAGTGGCTTGATTTTGTTCTCAGCAGGGGACTTTGACAGAGTATTCCTCAAACAATACGCAGTAAAAGTACTTCAATGTATTGTAAGTAGTAGACTAATACAAAGTCAAACAGTATCAATTTCATTAAGAATTCATGGCGAAATTATATTTGTATCATTCATCAAAGATAGAAAAACATTCATTATGTACTATGGAGGGGACTTTGACAGAGGATTACTCACAAAGTACACAGCAAAAGTACTTCATTTTATTTCTGGTAGAAGTCAAACTAGAACCGAGTCCAACAGTGTCAGTTTCCTTAAGAACTTGTGGTAAAACATATTTGTATCACTCGTCAAATATAGCAGGAACAATGAAGAGCAGCTGATTTGAAAAACAACCGCGAGAGACGGCGGAGTGACCGCAGTGCAGAATCGCTGTAGGCTATAGTTTAAATCTCCTAACAATGTTGTCCATTTTAGACATAGGCTTATTATATTTACAGCCCTTAACATCCATTTTCTGGGCTCAATATGTGTCTTGGCCGTTTTTGTTCTGATCGCTAAATTCCCCTTGTTTATAATAATCACCGGTCCTTCAGCAGGTTGCTGTCGTGATTCAAAGTGTGATTTTAGCAAACGAGTGCTTTTGTTTTGAAATCACTTCCGTGAGTTTCGCCCCGTCCCGCGCTCAAATGACGATTTGAGTCATTTGACCATTTAGTAAGGTAAAAAGCAAAAAGCATAAACGCCTCTCAGACGCTCTTCCGTTTACGTGTTTAATAAAGAAAAACAATTGGACTTTTTGTCAGTTTTATTTTTCTTTTAAACCAAAAGACAAAAAACGGAAATACCAGCCTTTTTCCGTTTTTTCGTTTTTTATTTAAAACTAAAAAACGGAAACCAAAGCCGTTTTTCCGTTTTTCCATTTTTGTTGTCTGAATAACGAGACAACCTCATTTCAAAACATACACTGACCCCGGGTACGTTTTGTTAATTTGATTTTTCGTTTGAACCAAAAAATGAAAATACCAGCCTTTTTTCGTTTTAAATCAAGTTTAAGTCTTTTATCAATGTTAGTCAAGCAAGTCTCAAGTCCAAAAATATGCGACTCGAGCCCAACTCGAGTCAAGTCATGTGACTCGAGTCCCCACCTCTGTGATATGGTCTTAGAGACACATGCGTTTAGAGCACATCTCCATGCTTTAATGTCCAAAAAGCTCTTTATTGTTCTCATACTGCCTGTGCTGCAGCACCTCTTTTCACCCTCTGTCTGAAACCAGAGCCCAGTCTGCTCTGATTGGTTAGCTGGCCGGCTCTGTTGTGATTGGTCCACCTAGATGTCACGCACCTTAGCCGATCACGTACAATATGTTGCGCTACCCAATAGAAGCGCAATTGTTACATAGTGATGTCACTATGTTATGGAAGTAAACAAAGGAGTGTAATGGAGGTGTTTCAGGGGGTGGGAGAAAAACGTCTAGCCTTTGCAGACCATTCACATGCACAAAAACTATATGACATACTATAGGACAGAGAAACACCCAACTGGCTGTTGGCATGATGAGTTGTGCATTTCCCCTTTCAGAGAAGGCGGGTGGAAATGAATGATAAGATACAGAGAATAATAGAATCTGCATTTGAAACAGAGACAACCTGTTATATTTTGGTTGTGTATTTAGTTGTTTACAGTTATCACACAAAGCTGTAGCAGGATTTCATCCATGAGGTTGCTTTGCTTTAATTCCCAGTAAAAAGACGTTTGCTTGTGATGTTTTTCCCCTATGTGTGTGAATCTTTCTTCATAATTCGTGCGTACTTCTGTGTGTGTCTGTCGCTGGCCACACTGTATTTGTGTGTGGGAGAGTTTTTCTCAGGCTTCCATTCTATGCCTGGGTCATAGTTCACCCTCACCATAGTTCGGCCTCAGCAGAAAATCCACACAAAACGGACAAAAAGCGACATTGTACAGCTGACCAGTGTCAAACTGCAGCTGACTGAGGCAGAACGGCCTGTGTCTCACAGTGTGTCTCTTTCTCTGCAGCGTGTGGGACATGTTTGCTCTTTCTTATTACTGTTACCCTGAGTTGCCCTTTCCCTTGTGACCACTTCAATGGGGTATGGGCTCAGAGTCTTCAGGCTAATTGCTGTTGATAATGCAGTCCTTTATTCAAAGACACGGTTGCCCATAACGTTGGAATAATTTAGTTTTCAGACAAATTCCTCTCTTTTATTCCCATTTAAGTTTCACTGTGATATGTTTGGAAGAGGTTAATTAATAACGTGTCAAGATTGAATAAATCACGTTGTGACAATCATTTCATGAGAAGAGGTACTAAATAGGAAGCTCCCTCTGGAGGGATTTTTGTATTTGTAGACCTAAATGCACATAAACCTCCTGTATATAACACACTACAGGAAAGGGACAATTACAAAAAGCACAATAGGGCCTCTTTAAGAGTGTTTGCTTTTGTAAGAATAGAAAGAACCACAATCCACATACCTGCTCCTGGACAAGATGTATCAATGTCCAGTTCACTGAGGCCCAGGCTATACAGTAGTTTGTTTACGACCAAAACATAGCAGAAAGATCTTTTTATACTACAATGGTGAAAAGTTGTCAGCTTCCAAATTGAGCTAAAGGAATCTCCAGTTTAACCGCAGGAAAAATGATGAGTCCATTGTTACAGCAACATCTCCAAGGAGGAACAGACAGCGGCAGCCTCAATGTGCTTAATGGTGCTATGAGTCACCCTAATCAATGGGGGAGTACAGGAAGCACTTATAATTCTATTGTATTCAAGCTTTGAAAGTAACTTTGGCTTGTGTCAAATGTTTCCCTTTACGGTCTCCATGACATTACCTTTATTATTTACTGAAAATATGATTTAGCATCAACATAAAGCCACCAGTCATGATGTATTTTTATCAACATAATGTGGAGTTTCAACATTTTTTCAACCTAAAATGTAACACAACATTGTATTTTCTAAGTTTTCCCACAATATCAGAATTTCCTACAACTACACATACACACACACCTACACACACATACCATGTATACATCACTTCAGAGGACATTACATTGACTTACATGCATTTCCTGGAGACTTATCCTAAACTGAACCATAACCAACACATGCCTAACCCTAACCCTAACCAAGTCTTCACCCTAAAATGAATGATTCCCCTTATGGGGACTTCCATTTTGTCCCCATAAGGGAGGCGAGTGTAAACAGATTTAGGTCCCCACAAGTATAGTAATGCTAGACCACACACACACACACACACACACACACACACACACACACACACACACACACACACACACACACACACACACACACACACACACACACACACACACACACACACACACACACACACACACACACACACACACACACATGGAGGAAGTGCATTGATTCCTACACTTCCTGTTGTTGTGGTTGCCGTGGGACACAGTCTGCTTTATACTGACAGGCCAAAGGAGTATTTAGAGAAAAATAAACAATAACAGGAGAGTAGTGAAACCATGCAGCGACTGGGCAATGGTAAACAAATACTCATAAGCACACGCACACACTCTCCAGATGAACTTGAGTAAACCCAGACCCGTGTAGGACCTCCCCCCCCCTGCCCTCTTTCTCTTCTTTCACTTCTTAGACCAATAACACACTCACTCTGGCTCCTCCTGCTTCCAAACCCTCAGCGCTGTCACACAGCTCACTCTGAGGAGGACCCTCAGGGTTATGTATCCACATGTTGCTCCAGTCGTACCTCTTCTTTTTTCTACCAGTTGTTTTTAAGTTGGACATCAGTAGTGTGTGTGGAGTTATGGTGCGGATGGACTAACGTGAAGAAGAGAACCTTCTGCACAGAGAGAAGAGTTCCTCCTGCAGCCAGGCTGATCCTTGCTCTGATGATAACGATCTACAGTGTGTGAGATCCAGCAGAACGTCATGGACAAAGAACCTCCTGCCTTATTCTGAGACCACCAGCAATGCTTTTGGAATTAATTGACTTCATAATACTTCATCATCTTTTACAAAGTCTGCTTCTCCTTTTGGATACTTGAGCCTCTTCCTGAGAACATATGTTGGGTTTGTGTGCAACATGAAGAATGCACATTAAAGAAGGATAGTATAAGAAGGGGGTCGTCATTTTGCTTTCCATCCTGTACCCTAATACATCGTTGTTATAGTGTGTGTGTGTGTGTGTGTGTGTGTGTGTGTGTGTGTGTGTGTGCGTGCGTGCGTGCGTGCGTGTGCGTGCGTGTGTGTGTGGACTCGATCCACTGCTTTTGATATATGTAAACAGAACAATATGAAGGAAAGGAAAGCAGTCACAGATAAAACAAGTTGCCAAAAGGACAATAACTGGAGACAAGACAAAAGGAGAATAAAAAGAAGGATGATGACTCCAGTGCAGACTCAGAGTGTGTCAGCCCTGGACTCAGACTGGGACAGAGACTCAGAGTGTGAGGCGGGGGGGCCGGCCCAGTGGCAGCAGTGGAACTGGGCCTCAGAGCGGGTCCCTGCTGTAAGTCAATGGATCACAACCAAAAATCAGAAGGACTGGTGAAAAATATGTCATTTGTAAAAAGTGAATGTATTGAAAATCTGTGGCGTAGTTTTTGAAAACTGTGTCAAATTTGACCAAAAGTGACCTCAACTTCTGGCAGTTTGAAATCAGAACAAGTAATGAGTCTCATGGTATGCACATGTTTAGAATCCAGCTCTTTCTCTCGGCCTCGGTGCCTCTGGTCCTCTCCTGACTGATCGGTGCAGTTCATTCAGAAGCAGCCGGTTCATGCTTTGCTTTGATCAGACTTGTTGATGAATTGCAGATTTCGCCTCAGGAAGGACCAGTCTATTGTAGTCCCTTTTGAGTATATCACTCCACAGTGTGATTAGGTCAAACTGGCAATCACAACAGTCCTCAAAGTTATTGACGCAAGATTGAAAAGTCCAGCAGGGTACATCATCTGGGGACCATGAGTGTAAATGGCAATCCATTCAACATTTGTTTACTAGAAAATTGACACGAGTGCCATTAGTTCCATTTTTGGCACTGTAGGAGTATATGATATGTATACACTGTCAGTATATAAACATGTATTTTGTCTCCGTAGGTATTGAGTCCAACCTACAAGCAGCGCAATGAGGACTTCAGGAAGCTCTTCAAGCAGCTGCCGGACACTGAACGCCTCATCGTGGGTGAGTCTGAAGCAGGCATCAAACTGCGTCAGGGTCGCTATAATGGAAGTTCAACAATATCACATTATCAATACATTATCAAAAGAAGAAATCGAAAATATATATAGTTTGAAGATAAAATAGTTTTAACGGAATTTGACTGTGTTGCCACTTCTCTAAAAAGATAAATCTGCCCAAAATGAATCTAAAATGGCTTGTTTTACACAGACCTACTGCATTGAATACCTGGCTTTACTTTAAAGAGTGTAAGTTGTTGTGTTTTATTGCTATGCATTGAACATAATATGGAGTATTCATGAAACTATGTCACCACGTCAGGGTTTTTATCTACTTAAAGGTGGGGTAGGTAAGTTTGAGAAACCGGCTCGAGATACACTTTTTGTTATATTCCATGGAATGTTCTTAACATCCCGATAGCAATGAATATCTGAAGTGCTTTGACAAAAAATACATAAAGAAAAGTCATCTGTGGAAGCCGTGGCGCTGTAAAAAGCACGACCAATCATCTGAGCCGGCCCGGCTAAAGTAACTGGATGGCCTACCTGCCTGTCAGCCTTCCATCTGGGCACAAACTTATCTCGTGCCCTCATTGGTCATGTGCGCGTTCGTGTGTTGGAGGAGGGGCTCTATAAGGAAGTGGCAGATTTTTTCCGGCTGTGTATTTTCAAATTCTAGCGCACTCCAGCTGGTTTCTCCAAAATTACCTACCTCACCTTTAAGGGTCCTTTGAGGAAAAAGGTTGGGAACTTGTGGTCTATCAAATAATGTTATCACGTCCCATAGGCTTAAAGCAATGGAGAGCAACTAAGCAAAGGGGGGGTGGGGGGTGGGTGAGGGAGCATATTTCTACAAACTTTGTCTGAGAGGCTTACAGTCTTTGAAAGTGCTCGTCTGCACTGATACACTCAAATGTACTTCAATAGCAAAGATGACAAATATTGAAAAGGTGTTGCTCCCATGGCCTCAACTGCTGACATCCTGCCTTCATCCTTTCCACATGACCTCTTAGTCAATAACATTATCCTTTGCTTTTCAATGCTATGGACTCGTGATTGCGCTCCCATGCTCCCTAAGCTCCCTAAGCTCCCAGCTCAATGGTAGAGGTCTGTTTTAAAACACAGTTGTCTTTCGTTGACCTTTGACCTTTAACTCCTTCCAGACTACTCCTGTGCCCTGCAGCGAGACATCCTCCTGCAGGGACGCCTCTACCTCTCCGAGAACTGGATTTGTTTCTACAGCAACATCTTCCGATGGGAAACTCTGGTGAGGACACGCCTCTCACTGTTCATATCGAGCTCGTAGGGGCTGTACAATACTGTAAAGAATGGATTGGAAAATATTGGTATTGACTTTGTTTTGGCCATAAACACGAAAACAAATCCTAGATAATTAGTTTCACAAAAATATATTTTTATCACAATTTCAACATAAGCATGCAGCACTTTTCCTCTGTCCATTTGTTACTGTATATAATTAAGGCTGAGTCTTAAAACATATATTTGGAGGAGAGACACATGTTGGTATGAAAATGATTCAACAGAAAGACATGATTAGAGCTTAGAAAAGTGACTTGGGTGGTAAAAGGTATTAACTGATACATGATATCTGCTCTTTCCTCTCAAGCTGATGGTGCGACTGAAGGACATCTGCTCCATGACCAAGGAGAAGACGGCCCGCCTCATCCCCAACGCCATCCAGCTCTGCACCGACAACGACAAGGTACTTCCTCATCCATACCTTTATTATTCACTACTGTACAATCTCATAAAAAAATCATTTTATATGTAAGAGGCATTCTTACCAATAAAGAATAGGCATTAGCAGTAAAAAGAAGATTCAGCCTTTTGTCAGACAGGTTTTCAGTGTTCCAAATAATACAAATGATAAAAAAACGACTTCTTCAAAATACTTTTCCATGAATTCATCCATCTGTATTCTCACTGTTTACTGCCTGTACTCTTCGTTCAGCACTTTTTCAGCTCTTTCGGGGCGAGGGACCGGACGTACATGATGATGTTCAGACTGTGGCAGAACGCTCTCCTGGAGAAGGTGAGACCACCCACGCTGTCATTGTTCAGGGGGGCGTGCTGCTAATGTTTATCACTTAAAGGTAGGGTGGGTAAGAATGGAGAAACCAGCTCGAGTGCGCTAGAATTTGAAAATACACAACCGGGAAAAATCTGCCCCTTCCTTCAGACTTCCTCACAGAGCCCCTCCTCCAACACACATGAACGCGCACATGACCAATGAGGGCACGAGATAAGTTTGTGCACAGATGGAAGGCTGACAGGCAGGTAGGCCATCCAGTTACTTTAGCCGGGCCCGCTCAGATGATTGGTCGTGCTTTTTACAGCGCCACGGCTTCCAGAGATGACTTTTTTTAATGTATTTATTGTCAAAGCATTTAATGTATTCATTTCTATCGGGATGTTAAGAGCATTCCATGGAATATAACAACAAGTGTTTCTGAAGTGGATTACCTACTCTACCTTTAATATACACTAAACAAAAATATAAATGCAACACTTTTGTTTTTGCTCCCATTTTTCATGAGATGAACTCAAAGATCTAAAACATTTTCTATATACACAAAATAACCATTTCTCTCAAATATTGTTCACAAATCTGAAACAATCTGTGATAGTGAGCACTTCTCCTTTGCCGAGATAATCCATCCCACCTCATAGGTGTGGCATATCAAGATGCTGATTAGACAGCACGATTATTGCACAGGTGTGCCTTAGGCTGGCCACAATAAAAGGCCACTCTGAAACGTGCAGTTTTGCTTTATTGGGGGGGTCTGGGGGGGTCCGAAAACCAGTCAGTATCTGGTGTGACCACCATTTGCCTCACGCAGTGCAACACATCTCCTTCGCATAGAGTTGATCAGGTTGTTGATTGTGGCCTGTGGAATGTTGGTCCACTCCTCTTCAATGGCTGTGCCAAGTTGCTGGATATTGGCAGGAACTGGAACACGCTGTCGTATACGCCGATCCAGAGCATCCCAAACATGCTCAATGGGTGACATGTCCGGTGAGTATGCTGGCCATGCAAGAACTGGGATGTTTTCAGCCTCCAGGAATTGTGTACAGATCCTTGCAACATGGGGCCGTGCATTATCATGCTGCAACATGAGGTGATGGTCGTGGATGAATGGCACAACAATGGGCCTCAGGATCTCGTCACGGTATCTCTGTGCATTCACAATGCCATCAATAAAATGCACCTGTGTTCGTCGTCCATAACATACGCCTGCCCATACCCTAACCCCACCACCACCATGGGCCACTCGATTCACAACATTGACATCAGAAAACCGCTCACCCACACGACGCCACACACGCTGTCTGCCATCTGCCCTGAACAGTGAAAACCGGGATTCATCCGTGAAGAGAACACCTCTCCAACGTGCCAGATGCCATCGAATGTGAGCATTTGCCCACTCAAGTCGGTTACGACGACGAACCGGAGTCAGGTCGAGACCCCGATGAGGACGACGAGCATGCAGATGAGCTTCCCTGAGACGGTTTCTGACAGTTTGTGCAGATATTCTTTGGTTATGCAAACCGATTGTTGCAGCAGCTGTCCGAGTGGCTGGTCTCAGACGATCTTGGAGGTGAACATGCTGCATGTGGAGGTCCTGGGCTGGTGTGGTTATACGTGGTCTGCGGTTGTGAGGCCGGTTGGATGTACTGCCAAACTCTCTGAAACGCCTTTGGAGACGGCTTATGGTAGAGAAATGAACATTCAATTCACGGGCAGCAGCTCTGGTGGACATTCCTGCTGTCAGCATGCCAATTGCACGCTCCCTCAAAATTTCAGAGTGGCCTTTTATTGTGGCCAGCCTAAGGCACACCTGTGCAATAATCATGCTGTCTAATCAGCATCTTGATATGCCACACCTGTGAGGTGGGATGGATTATCTCGGGAAAGGAGAAGTGCTCACTATCACACATTTCTTCAGATTTGTGAACAATATTTGAGAGAAATGGTTATTTTGTGTATATAGAAAATGTTTTAGATCTTTGAGTTCACCTCATGAAAAATGGGAGCAAAAACAAAAGTGTTGCGTTCAGTGTATTATAACTCAACAACGTTTCAGTAATTGAGGCTTTGGAAGTGAGAATTGGTTGGTTTTCAACATTTATGATTTCAAATTCCACTTCTGCCAAATACCACATGGACCACATTACACCCCTGCACTTTATTTACTATCATAAATTGAGATTTTTAAAAATGTTTCATAGTTATCTGCGACCCAAGTTCTGTTTTGACAAGCTCAGAGAGTGACATGTATTTCAGTCTCTTCCTCTCCCCTCTCACTTCTTTCTCAGCCTTTATGTCCCAAAGAGCTGTGGCACTTTGTCCATCAGTGCTATGGTAATGAACTGGGTCTGACCAGTGATGATGAGGACTATGTCCCTCCTGATGAAGACTTCAACACCATGGGGTGAGTTTTAACACAACCATTCAAACATGATGCATCCACCATGTGTTCCATTTCCTGCAGTTATGGTAAGAAATATTCTGGTGTAAACACATAGTTATGTTATTATGAACATTACAATTGATTTGAGTCTGACATGACAGCTTTCTTTCTTACTCGTTAAGTATTAGGGAATGTATTATTATCAATTGGGTGATGTTATATGGTAATGGTTGGTAATGGTTATGAGTGATTCACTAAAAGAATACCACATTGGTAGAAAGAAAAAAGTTTAAAGACCAATTGTGTATTTAAATGTGCCATTTGACAACTCCAATGAACTAGGAGTCATACAATTAAGGTTTCAAGTTTAGGAAGATGGTGAAATATTCTGCAAATTAAACCAGTACCCTAATATTATGTAGTTTTGGTGATACAGAACAAGGGATACATACAAATGAAAAAAACACGGTGATACACAGGTAAGCCGGACTAAGAAATAAGTAGCAGAGTTTCTATGTGTTTTTTATTATTTACAACTGAAATAGTCATCAGGGATCCAAACAGTCAAAATATTTGATGTCCATCTTGCAGGACAATAAGTCAATTAAAACCATGACACCCCCATCACACCATGCATGTGTGCAGCCCAGTGCGGGCAGTGTGCAGCAAGCTGGTAACCTTGACCTACAGCTGCTGTCCGTCTCCATGGTGCAGGTACTGTGAGGAGCTTCCTGTGGAGGAGAACATCGAGCAGAGCCACGACACCAGCAACAATCTCAGCAAGAACCCCGAGGCCAAGCCCGATGTGAGCCCCCTCGTGCCTCACAGACCCTTCCCCGAAATCAGCCCCCCGGAGCTGCCCAGCACGGAGCCCCCAGAACCTGTGAGTGCACGGGACTCCCCGCACAACTGTGTTCGTACTGTGGGAGATAGCAAACATTGTATCTTTGGGCACTTCTAAAACACACAAGAAAGTTAAATAGCTATTATCTACAGCGAAGCCAAATTAAGGAATAGACAAAAAACATGCATGTCAAGTTGGTGTCTGGGAGACTATACTGACAGTGGAGACTTCTGATTAGAATAATCAGAGCAGTAATTGCTATAAGAGATAATAATGTGGTTGCCTTTTATTTCATAGAAGTCTTGATAAAGCCCCCAAGGAGTCTGAGTGACATAAATAAATAGGATTTTGTAAAACTGTGCCATCATAATGAACCATCATCACACATTACATAAGTTCTCAATGTGTCCTCATTATCGGCACAATGATGAATGCAAAGCACATGTTCCACTGCTGTACTGTTTTAACCGAAATGATAATACTGCATTACGACCAGTGTTGTGCTAGTTACTAAAAACCAGTAACTAGTTACCATTACTAGTTACTTCATTTCAAAAGTAACTCAGTTACTTTACTGATTACTTACACCAAAAAGTAATGCGTTACTGTGAAAAGTAACGTTTTAGTTACTTAAAAAAAGGGCTCCCATTATATTAATGCCCTTATAGCCTTCATTTCAGTACTGTTATTGCATTGGAGAATAATACAATCTGTTGATCAACTTGACATGCATTATATGCAATCTGGATAGCATCAATATTAGCTGGCTTTACATTGTTGTATATTCTTTCTCCAGGTAGTTGGAAAAAGTTTTCCGTCCCATATGCCGTGTGCCGCCCGGACATGCTATCATGCTAACTAGCTCCCTGAAAGCGGGTGACTCCACTGTAGCAATAGCCTGCATGTGTTCTACAACATACCGTGCAATGGCTTTATCGACTTTTCCCTGGCTAGCAGTCCCTTGGTTAAAATCCAGCCGCTGTTGCTGAGGTGCAGGTGCAGGTGGAGTGGCGTCGGCTGAGTCTCTGTGGTCTTAGCTCCTAGATTCGTCCCAGCATGTTGTTTCTGCAGATGTTTTAAGAGATTTGAATGACTGGTTTGGGCAGTAGATAGGCTCTTTGACCCGCCAGGACACAACTTACATTTAACTAAAACGTTCTTTTCTTTGTGCTCGACAAAAGTGAAATAGTGAGAATATCTCCAGGTGGAGAAACTAGACTTGAGCTCCGCCGCCGCCATGATAGTCTTGTTAGTAAACAACACAAACACGCCCACAGCCCGTCTCCGCATGTGACACAGGAAGTATCTAAGTACATTTACTCAAGTACTGTACTTAAGTACAGTTCTCATCTCTGTTCGCCTGGCTGTTGACTATATACAAAAACTAACGCAGTAACGGAGTAACGCACCATGTAGTAACGGTAACCGAGTTACTGAATTTAAAAAGTAATGCGTTAGAGTACTAGTTACTGCCAACAATAACGGCGTTACAGTAACGCGTTACTTTGTAACGCGTTAGTCCCAACACTGATTACGACACATGAAGGGTTTGCATAAAACATTTGTTATACTATTACATTTCAACAATGTGGATGTATCATGTTGTTAGTGCACATACAGTAGGAAGGAAGTGCTTCAAAGGAAAGCGCAGATTACAGTTTACTCATGAAGATCAGTGTCATCATGACAGTTGCTCAGCCAATGAATTCTCTTGTATCATTTACTCGGTGGGTCTGCTCTATCGGAGTTTGAGAATTGTTACCCTTTTTTAAATGTTGATCTATCTCTTTTGAGTTCCCCAACTTCATGGACTGGAATACTGAAGCTTTATAAATAAGTGTGATGTGCTTTTACTCTTCAGTATCACTGGTTGATCATGTTCTCTTCCCCTGGTCTAGCAGTGTGACCCGGCCCCCGTGGAGGACGTAACCAGCCCCTTACCTGACGCAGACTTCCTGACCCTTCCCCTACCCGAGAACCTCGACAACACCGCCCCTTTGCAGCCGCTGGACCTCAACGAGAACGAGGACCTGCCCACCGAATTAAGCGACTCATCCGACACGCATGATGAAGGTGAGTCATTTCACCCTGCCTCGTAAAAAGAAATCAACAAAGCACTTCAGACAGTTCAGTCCCAGGGTTTTCTCTCTATCAAAGTCCATTTCTCATATGTTTATCTGATTAGTTTGAACCGTAGTCTCACACAGAAATATTGTTTATGCAGGTGAGGTCCAGGCTTTCCACGAGGACCTGGGTGGCCGGCAGTTCATCAACGAAGTGTACAAGTTTGGTGTGGACAAGATGTATGACTTACTCTTCACTGAGTCTGACTTCATGAGGGACTTTCGGGAGCAGAGGAGGTTCTCAGGTAAAGTCAGGGGCATCTCCACCAGTGTCACGCTATTGCATCAAGACAGAATCTGAAGTTACAAAAAAGTCAACAACCTAAACAAAAGGAAGGGCCTCAGTTCTTCATAAAGCCCCCGTCACACTGTCCCGAAATTGACACCCGATGGACACACGATAAAGGAAATGTTCAAATTCGGCTGTGATCGTAGCAACATCGGGCCATTCGTGAGGGCATCTAAGCCATCGTATGACCGCCGGTGGAGTTTTGGCTCCGGCAGCAACTTCGTGAGCGGCAACTTCGTAAGGCACTCGTGAGGGCATCTTGTCAAGTCGTGTCATCTTCGTGTTATCATCGGTGCATTCACCCTCACTCTGATCGGGGCGAATGCCCGATGGCACCGATGATAACAAGATGCCCTCACGGTGGCCTTACGAAGGGCAAAGTTGACACACGAATTCAACACGAAAATGAACCTTCGCAAGGTCCTTCGGCAATTTTTTGGCATGCCAAAGATTTTGCCACCGCTCACGAAGTTGCTGCCGGAGCCTGAGAAACTCCACCAGCGGTCATACGATGGCTTAAGATGCCCTCACGAACGGCCCGATGTTGCTACGATCACAGCCGAATTTGAACATTTCCTTTATCGTGTGTCCATCGGGTTGTTTTATTGCAAAACAAAATCATGTAAACATATTATGTAAATAACCCAATTTGTGTTACTGTGAAACTAAAAAGGATATAATATATTATTTTGAAGGACAGTTGACAGGAAGTTGTTGTTGTTATGGAAACAAAATTACGGAGAAAACGTAATATTTTCTACATATAAAGACGGATAAAGTAAAGAACAAAGTCTGAAGATATCAGTACAGTATCATAGTACTGCAACATAATTGTTTTTGGTACTTTCGTTGCAGTTGTATGTCTTAAATGTAATGTAAATGTTGCCTTCGTGTGTGGTTCGGGGCCATCTTCGTGCGAAATTCACAATTCCATATTCCCTTTACGAAATACGAAATCACAAAACCAAACTTTGTGTAATGAGTACTGAGGATTACTTCAGGGGTAGTCTGACTCTGAAATGAAGCTGCTCTCTAGTCTGATGGTTCGACTGCCGAAACTTCTACATTGTTTAGCAGAAGGAAGTGGGGTGAAAGGTTGTTGCTGGGGTTGGTTCTTTAAATACCTCTCTTGGGATTTGAGATAGCCACTAAAAAAAACTATTATCACTGATGCCATGCAGATTGGTCCCAACATACCCTGTCTACCAGGAGCCCTCGTGTCCTGGGCCGTGCACATCCTATGTTTGTAATGTTTCCAGTCAGAATGCTTTTTATTGCCACTCTGTGAAAGTAAAGACGAGAACTTGGCATGGGATTTTTTCTTTTGTTTCCTTTTAAACTGGCGAGTGATGTTAAGGAAATCCACAATCTACAGAATGATCTCCATGTTGGGGTAGAGTTGTGGATGTGGGTAGGGGCTGAACATACAGCCCTTCAGTGCTCTGGTGAGAACAAGAGAAGAAGATTACCACTTCAGACTGACTGGGCTTTGTTGCCAATGGGGGAGATTGTATTACGGTTGTTTTGCTAAAACTGAGCTGAAATAAACAGATGTGATGCCCCTGCATTTTAGCCTGTGATATTCTGGAAATTTTCCAACAAATCTTAAGTGATAGCTCCTCAGTCTTTACTAATGCTACCCCTTTCCCTTATTGATGCCAGCTTTCAGCTCCAACCCTTCAATGCTGTATTTCTGCTGTGTGTCTTTGTTGGCTCGGAACAGGGCCGTCTCCGCTTCCCTTATCGTGATGTTGATGCTTGTGTTTCTATCGTAGGCAATGAATGCAGCAAAAAGATAACATATTGAAACAAAGATGTTTTAAGAAATACCCCAGATTGCTGGTTATATTTGATTTGATATAACATAATTACCCATTTAAAAAAAATGGTCTGCATCAAAATAAGTACCGTAAAAGTGAAACATGAAGGAATGCATTGTTAGGGCTGAACTTACATCTCTTTAAACGACTACAAGCCCTCTGTTTTTCTAAATATGAAATGGCATATTGTGCTCAGTCGTGATGTGAACCGTGATTGAGAAATCGTGACCTTCTATATTTTTTAAGCTGATTTTAAAGAGTTTTTCTGTGTAATTCTACAACTGACTGTTCATCAGCCGAAGTGTGTGAGGTGAAAGGTGCGTGTTTTTATCATACAAACAAAACAGATAGATTAGATATGTAGCTGTGCTCAAACACTTCTCAGGGTCCTTTGAAGTTTAATTGTCAGATGTTCTCCTGCAGATGTGGTGTATCACACGTGGAGGACAGAGGAGGACGGTAACCAGTCAAAAGAGATCATGTACACCATCGCCCTGAACAATCCCCTGGCTCCAAAGACAGCCACGGTCACTGAGACACAGGTGAGGACTGAGGAGCAGCCTAGTCCCTGAAGGTCTCACTGGAATGCTTTATTCATCGTGAAAATGTGTGCTGTGTGACTTCAGACTCTGTACAAGGCCAGCCAGGAGAGCGAGTGCTACATCATCGATGCAGAGGTGATCGCCCACGATGTTCCCTACCACGACTACTTCTACACCCTCAACCGCTACATGCTCACCAGAGTAGCCAAGAACAGGTGTCGTCTTAGGTACTGAAAAGATTTACTCTCATTATGTGTTTCACGACAAAGAGAAGTGTGTTTCCCTCAAGGGCCAAGTGCTGAGTTAATGCATCACAACAAAACTAAAGCACTTTCACTGTGATCCATTTCAGGTGAATATTTTAGAACACGCAGAAATGCTATAATACATGTGTGTGTGTGTGTGTGTGTGTGTGTGTGTGTGTGTGTGTGTGTGTGTGTGTGTGTGTGTGTGTGTGTGTGTGTGTGTGTGTGTGTGTGTGTGTGTGTGTGTGTGTGTGTGTGTGTGTGTGTGTGTGTGTGTGTGTGTGTGTGTGTGTGTGTGTGTGTGTATCCTGCAGGGTGTCAACAGAGCTTCGGTACAGGAAGCACCCATGGGGGCTTGTCAAGGGCTTCATTGAGAGGAACTTCTGGAGCGGGCTGAACGAGTACTTCAGACACTTAGGTTAGCACAACACAAACAAGATGTTACAAATAACTCTGGTCTTTTTGAACCTTCGTCTTATCCCTTTGTATTGTGCTTGTGGTCAACACTGGTGCTGACTGTATAGTAAGTATATTTTGGTCAATTTGGCTTTTTTCTTTAAGCTGATTTTAAGGAAATGTTTGTTATAAACCAATAGAACAGCTGTGCAAGAGAGCTATCCAGGTGTTTGACAGAAAGCCACATTCATACCACCACTGTACCATCCTTGAAAAACACAATTTCTTGAGCTTTGACAATTTTAAGTCTTTTAAAAGTATGTGTTTTATCTATAAATGTTTACATGCCCCCCCCCCCCCCCCCCCCCTCCCTTATGGGAATTCATTCACAAAAAAGACACTGGACGCTGCACTAGGTCAGAAACCAGAGGAGACTGTGAGGTCCACCGCAGACGGACCACTTTTGGACAAAATGTCCTCTAATTAAAGACAGCTCGTTGTGGAACAGCCTCCCAGCTGAGATACGGGATAGTCCCACTCTCAATAGCTTCAAAGGTCAACTCAAAGAAAGGTTGAGAAACAACCAGACGTGCACTCACCGCTAAATGCACTTTAACACAAGGGCATCTCCTCTTCACTTTATGCAGCTCTTGTATCGTCTCTTGCACGTTATATGTCGTTGCTGCTAGATTGTACTGCCATGTGGTAAATACTTGTGTATGCTGCTCTTGCTCCTTTGCACCTTTTGCATATCATGTATTTTGTTTTTGCTATGTTTGTAAAATGTAATGTTCTTAAATGTGTTATGTGAGGGACTGCGGATGGAAATGAGCTCAAAGCTAAATCTGGCACTGTTACGCTTCATACATTTGAATGTTTTAAGTGTTCGTTACTGTGTATGGTCCCTGCCAAATAAACGATTAATAAATACATAGAAAGTAGATATTTAGCTAGTTCGATGTTTGAATGTGAAAGAGCTACAGAGTATGGGGGAGGGAAGAGGAAAATGTTTTGGCATGTCGCTTTTTATGACTGTGTAAAGTTGACAAAAGTCATAATGATTCATCTGGTTGAGTTTAAGTCATGTGACTCAAGGCAAATTGCAGCTTATTTTGCCAGAAGAAATGGTCAAATCGTTTTCTAAATAAACTGAACCCAATACCGACTCTCACTGAAACCTTAACCTCTCGTTCTCTCTCTGGTGTGTTTCTTCTAGAGCTGGCGCTGAGTAAGCTGGATGTGATGTTGATGGAACCTCACAGACAGTCACCTAAAACCAAGGCTCTGAGGATGTGTACCAGCCGCCGGAGGAAACGGATACTAGTCCATCACCTCAGAGCTCCGGGGAACATGGACAAGGCTTTGAGCCCCGTCAGCACTCCTGAGAACGAGGAGGACGAAGACATCCACCTCACCAAACACGTGGCAGGCCAGCCCTTCAGAGGCCACCAGCTGATCTGTGGTCAGTGAAGCACTGTAGAACTGACATGACAACATAAGAAATGTGGCCTCCTTGTGCATTTCAGAGAAAAAAGTCAACACATGACAATCTGAATTTATTTATTTCTGTTTTTTGCATTCTCCGGTAGGTTCCACACAGACCAGACACATACCTGACTCTCCAGGCGGTTTTGCACTCTACAACTTCTCCAAGCTCCTGCTTCTCATCGGCCTTGTGTGAGTTACAGCATGTATTGTCCCTGTTTGGTGACAGACCAATGTTTCATAACATATGACCGACAGAAAACTCCAACTGCAATCATCTCCAAAATAAATGTTTTCCATTTACTGATCAATACATGCTTTTACGATTAAGACTGCAATCACTTTTCTGTCCCCTGTTTGGACCAAATGCCCTTCCAATTGCTTTGTGCAAAAACAGAAAGTCATTTTTTCTTGATTAAATACTTGATGATAACGAGTGGTTGATCATCTGAATCAGTGTTTCTCAAACTTTTTCATACCAAGGACCACTTAACCAATAAAAAAACACTCGCGGACCACCTAACTCCACAAATATCCAAAAACACATCGTTTTTTACAAATCGCTTGAAAATGGTACAAGCAAGTGGCAAAATGTGTGATGAAGGTGTTTATCTGGGCTATATCATGCAATCGAAAGTGAAACTTAAGCTCGCTCCATTGCGGAGATATTCCGGCGAGAGTGCGGAAAACTTAAATAAATAAATGTATTTCAAATGTGAAATGTTACCAATATACTCACGGACCACTAGGGGGCGCTCACGGACCACCAGTGGTCCGCGGACCACACTTTGAGAAGCACTGATCTGAATGTATGTCAATGAATCGTCTGTCATTTGGCAGAACGTTACTTCCACTAAGCCAACCCAATGTCTGTCAGGGTTGATATTTGCATTCGATCACATCTCATGGTAACTGCAATAATCTACCAGGAACATTTGAGGATGTTGTCTGTCTTTCTTCTTTATTTTTGTTTTGTTTCATTCTTTTGTAATCCCCCTGTTCTCTCTGTTCTTGTCTTTAATTGCATCCCATAGGATCTCTCTAAGGTATTTCTATTCCTGCCATGGCCCTGTTCCGTTCAGCAAGGCATGTGATGTGGAAGAGGAGGCTCTGTTTCACAGTCTGTGTCTTCTCTCCTTCTCCCTGTGTAGCCTGGTACTGCTGGTGGTCCTCAACGTCATGCTGTTCTACAAGCTGTGGATGCTGGAGTACACCACTCAGAGACTCGCGGCCTCGCAGGGACTGAGAGCTGATGAAAGGTAGACATGGACACAGGGAAAGGAATCACTTTCTCTGGTTATGCATGTGTGTGCATTATTGTGTTGCTTCAGATGCTTGGAATGCAAAGGTACACACACACACACACACACACACACACACACACACACACACACACACACACACACACACACACACACACACACACACACACACACACACACACACACACACACACACACACACACACACACACACACACACACCAGCATCACATCCCATGTGTTGAGAGAGAAGCCCATTGCAAGTCACCAGCAGTTTGCAGTATACCAGAATGACTAGGGTTCCAGGAAAGCCTGAGCCAGCCCTAACGTTAAGCTGTATCAAAGAGGAGAGTCTTCAGCCGGCGCACACAGTAACTGCTGGGAGGGTGCCCCCCCCCGGTCGCACGCAGGAACAGGAGCTCCATAGCTGAACGCTCTGGCCATTGTACTTTTGGAGACTCTATGAACAACAAGGAACAATGCATTCTGTGACCACAGTGCTCGAGTAACAGGGTGTTATTAGCTCTTTGATAAGATGGAGCCAGACCCTTAACATAAGGGCCTGTTTGTGAAGAGATACCAGTGAGAGCGCAGCTAATAAGTGATGCCATGCCGAATCTCCAAATGTTGCTTCAGCCTCATTTCAATTTTAATCGATCAGGTTTTTTACATCCTCCATCTGGCCCTTTCTGGCTCCTCCTCAGACGGTCATTTCTTCTTTCTTTTGTTAAAGGTGGGGTAGGTAAGTTTGAGAAACCGGCTCGAGATACACTTTTTGTTATATTCCATGGAATGCTCTTAACATCCCGATAGCAATGAATATCTGAAGTGCTTTGACAAAAAATCCATTAAAAAAATGTCATCTGTAGAAGCCGTAGTACTGTAAAAAGTACAACCAATCCGTTTAGCCGGGTCGGCTAAAGTAACTGGATGGCCTACCTGCCTGTCAGCCTTCCATCGGGGCACAATGGAGGAGGGGCTCTATAAGGAAGTGGCAGATTTTCTCCGGTTGTGTATTTTCAAATTCTAGCGATCTCGAGCCGGTTTCTCAAATGTACCTACCCCACCTTTAAGGTAAAGTCCAGATTTCTGTGTCTCATTCCTAATCTTTGCTTGATTCCATCTGATAAAATGATAGATTTTCTTATACAGAGTCCAGCCAAGTCCATGTTTACGGTCAACCCTTTTCTGCCTGTGTCTCACCAGCGGAGCTCCGGACACCCAGCTGGAATGGGTGCAGCTCACGGACTCCCAGCAGCGCGACGATGAAGAGGATCTCCAGAAGTGGAAGGAGATCATCAGATCCTCGGTGGTGCAGCTCGATAAGGTGAGAGAGCAGGTCAGACTAAAATACTGCACCATCAAAAAGAAAACGTCCCCAGGATCATACAACAACAAAAGCCTTAGTTATTGCTAGGTTGTTCAGAGGTTTCATGAGGTGCGTACAGTCCTGCAGTCAGCACGTCCACAGATTGGAAACCCAGAGAGTGAGCTGTGCGATGTACTGAAGTGTACATGCTTGAACCCAAAATAAATCTATATAGTTCTAATTGTATGATTTATTTAAAATATGTTCAAAGCCAGTGTTCATCCACTCACCAAAGCTACCAGACAACAATACCAATGTTACCTTGCAGAACACGTCAGTTTCTCACCCTCTAAAACACCAACATCACACAAGGACACAAACGATCTGAGCGGTCCGGACCAGCAGAAGGACTATCGTGGAAATAGTTGGCCTTTATTTTGGGATATCAAATATGTTGCTCATGCCCCCATACACAGCATTGCATTGTGTTGCCCCCCTGCCCATACCCCTGTCTGTATCCCCTGACTACAAAATAGTACAAAAAATATACAACCACAATTCTAAAATTCAAAACTAGAATGTTTTTTGTAGAAAAGTTATGTTTTGGTTTGAGTACAAATAACTTCACTTAAGATATCCTCTAAATCAGGGGTCTCAAACTCAAGGGCCGGGGGCCAAATCCGGCCCGCGACTTCATTTGATGTGGCCCCGCAAGAGCTTGCAAAGAATATAATAAGTTTATTATACGGTTACATGCCACTTTACAGAAGCAGGTTGCCCATAAACTACATGTCCCACAATGCATCTCATTTTGTGACCTGCACACTGAAGAGACTTGCAATTATTTGCCCTAGACTTCTGCTTTCAGACGTAGTTAATTACTAAGTTATTATCCTATCCGATAATAATCCAATTCAGAGGCAATAATGTAATATAATACATTATTTTATATTATATATTTATATCGTTACAACCGGCCCTTTGAGTGCAACCTTTATGCGAATGTGGCCCGTGATGAAATTGAGTTTAACACCCCTGCTCTAAATGCTAAACATTATAAATAAAACAAGTGTACAGCAGTGCAGTATTTTGATGAACCGAGGCTGAGTCGCTCACCAGGCTGAAGCGAGCTCTGTTTCCATCAGCCATAAACAGAAGATCAGAAGGAAGTGATCTCCTTCTCTCCCTCCATCAAAGCTCTTTACTCCAGAAACAATGTTTAGGGACAGAGACATTTTACTGGAGACGACTGTAGCTCCAGCACCTTATTTACAACACACTGTCTGAGGTTAAGCTGCTTCAGTTATCTGTCTCAGGCGCGTCCGATAGAACAGATACTGCTGGTACAATTAATCCAGCAACAGATGTAGTTGCAATAATATTTGGCCACATTCCGTTTTTTGCAGGATGTGACATACCTATTATATCAAAATGTTTAGTTGCTGTTGTCACTTCCTATATTTCCAAATGTGTCCATTCTCGTGTGGTTGTACATGGAAAAAACAGAAACTTGGACCTTAATTAAATGTTTTATGTCAATAAATGACACATAATTGTATAAGGTTAGTTGAAACATCCTCTTTTTTATTTAAATGCATCGGTAATGTAATGTCTCAGTTCTTCCATTTTTTTATATTCAGATGTTCTGACTCATTTTCTCCTGCCTTCTCATCCAGATAAAAGACTCCCTTCTTCTTCTCCATAAAAGCATTGGCCTCAAGGACCACCCGCCACACCCTGCGTCTGAAAAAAGGAGAACCCAGAATAACTGATCGATAACGTCAAGGCATGCGGACACGATGTGCAATATTCATCCTACCTTTCTGAGCCCATGGAGGGAAGGTGGCCTTGCTGGGTGTTCAGTCCCAGCTGCACCCCCCACTCAAGTGACCTCCTCAGACCTGCGGGAGATGAGATGGCATTACACACTGCTCTGTCTCCAGAAGAGAGACAACATCTTTGGCAGGATTTGTCTGCAGCTTTCCTTCCATCTCGATCATCCACATTCCTTCTCTCCACGCGATGCTGCATCAAAACGCTTTGTTCTTTGTTCACATCCAGACACAGATCAGACTGACCCAAAGCATGCAACTTCTTCTCACTTCCGGTGCTTTGCCAATTGAGAATCCATATTGGAATTATATATGCATTCGCTTTCAGAGGTGCACAAAGACATAGACATGTTCCTACCCTTCAAGGATCTCAAGCAGCTGCTGTGTCTCTTTGTTTCATACCTTGAGAACATGAAGAGAGACTTTAGCTCATCCACAGCCTGCAGTATCAAAGCTACACTGGAACCTGATCCTTGAACGAAATGTATTATATCAACAGATTCCACATAACCGTGTTAGGTGAGTTGAAAGCACTAATATTAAGTTTAATAACAAATATTAGGTTCAACTTAATATGAATATCTTTCATCTAACCTAATAAAGTTATGTGTGATCTGTTGACATAATACATTTCATCCAATTCAACGTTTCAGTTTCTTCAGTGTACACGCAATCAAAATGTAACCTCATACATTTGTGTGTGTGTGTGTGTGCGTGTGTGTGTGTGTGTGTGGTGTGTGTGTGTGTGTGTGTGTGCGTGTGTGCGTGTGTGTGTGTGTGTGTGTGCGTGTGTGTGTGTGTGTGTGTGTGTGTGTGTGTGTGTGTGTGTGTGTGTGTGTGTGTGTGTGTGTGTGTGTGTGTGTGTGTGTGTGTGTGTGTGTGTGTGTCAGATTGTTTTGTAGTCAGGGATATTTGTACTGGGCATGCCGGGCAGATCGGGGCTGGTCCCTGAGAGCTCATGCCATACTTTGTGATTTATTTTATTTGTATGCTTATGTGACTTCATGGCACGCAGTATTCTGAGCTGGCGCTCTGCGGGCCGAGTGACGTGGTGATGCAGAGGGTTGCAAGCAGAGAGAATTCATGGAAAGAAAGCAGGGACTCTGAGGTCAGCGTGGCACAGCTCCTACTTTCCTAATGCGTTGCCAAGGAAACAAAGAAATATTTTGTTCACAGCCAACCATTAATGTCATTCCAGTGTTTCAATGATTACTCCGACACATCTCACTGCTTCATCGCTGCCAAGGCTCTCACGCCAACATGCTATCCTAAGGAGAGGCACCGTTGCATAAGCCATGTCTGGGTGTTGCATCAATTCATATGTGACTGTGAGGCGAGGCAAGTTGATTTATATCGCACCTTTCAACACACGGCAATTCAAAGTGTCATGTATTTGTTCCGTGGGTCATGAAGCAGACTGAACGTGAGATGCAGTGAAATGAAATGTGTGCCATCCTCCTGCACTGTTCTTTGTTTGCTTCACTTGTCCTTTATGCTTGCTGTTCTGATTGACAAACATTTCTCAGTGGCAGATGATCTATAACAGAAATGACCTCAATGGATCCAGCAACAGGCCCACATGTAGTTGTTCAGTTTGAATTAAGAAGTGCCCATAGTGGCCTGCAATGAAAACACATAATACATTTCATTATATATATAATATATAGATATTGACCTCCCAGTGGTCTCTGCTTCTGGGGAATGTTAGTCTAACTCAACAGGGCGCTGTTTATCCCGCCAGTGTTCATATTAGTTTGAGAAAATGTGTTCATGTCCCAGCTGGAAGACTCGTTTCAGAAATGTAATTAGTCACTGCAGCTATAACAACTCGTCTGATGATATATTCATGAATCTATTGATTACTCACACCCTTCTGGGAACAGTGTAATATGTGTGATGTCTTGCAAGACTTCCATGCCTTTATTTTTATAATACTGGTCCAACCTGTGAAAGTGTTTTATGACTCGAGGATGAGCGCCAAACTCTTCAATGTATGACAAGTCGAATGGAAAGCATTTACTTTTGGTTTAAAATGTCACATTTGAAGGTTTATATACAAGAAAGCTCTTTCAGACGTTTGCTTTGTGCTTTATTGAGTGATCGATGGAGAGGGAATAGGGAACGTATTATTTAAATGTCTTTTTATATCATTGGGGTTTGGTGAAAGGCAAAAAGGGAAATAGGTGCACCTCAAAGCTTCTTTAATCTTCTACCATGCTATGCACTCACACAATAATCTTCGCAGCAGCCTTGACATTAATAACTATAGGGACGTTTTTGCTGGATAAAGATTCTTCAAGCCCTTCCACAAAATATACGGCAAGGCAAGGCAAGGCAAGTTTATTTATATAGCACTTTTCAACACAAGGCAATTCAAAGTGCTTTACAAAAAATGAAAGACATTAGAAAAAATACATGGATAAAAGTTACAGTGCAGTTTAAGATGTGAATAGTTCAATTAAAAGCAGCGACAAAAAGAAAAGTCTTATGTCAGTATGTGGTTTGTTTCTACAAGATAAGACACAACATGACTCGGGACCATCAGGTGCATAAAAGACGGTCGTTCTTAACAGATCGAACAGGTGAACTACAAGTAGAGTACAGTTACGGTATGAATTCGTTTTGGGCAAATATTCAGATACAAGTGCAAACTTTTCTTTTCATTTTTGAATCTTATGAATCACACATAAATGATGAATGCCCTATTTTCTCTCCATATCGTTTGACACTGCAAATGTAAGACTGTTCAATTAGGAGGTGCAATTTGATGACCTTATTTACTCCAAAGCCATGTTTAAAACAGTTAAAATGAGATGATGTCATTTCACTTGAAATCATGACTTGTTAATGGGATATCTTGTAAAATACCACCGAGGTCACGTGGCTCCTCTACTGTATATACAATGCATGGCTATTCTATTAATGCTAGCGATTAAGATCATGTTGAACTCCATGCATCGACACTCGAGGTTTCAGTTTAGCGCATGTAAACACTGGAGATGAGCCTGAAGAGTAGACACCCTGAGGTTTAATCACCGAGCGTCAGTCACAGTGAGGCCCATATGTGGTATGTGACAAGTCTGTTTGTGCAATCACAAACATGAACCAGCTGACATCAAAATGGAACTTTTTTTTTTGTGACCTTTATTTATCCATTGATCTCTTTTTCAAGGGAGACCTGCTTATAAACGAAGATGGTTTGATTGGGTATATTTCTTAAAGGAGCAGTGTAGCATTAGGGGGATCTCTTGGCAGCCATATATCATAGCATTCATGATCATGTTTTTTTAAGAGTTTAATCATGTGTTTTCTATGCTCTGTAATGTTTCTGTTTGAGGTATGGGGATCTAGGTTGCACTCTGCAGACTGACCACTAGATGTCACTAAAACCTACACACTGAACCTTTAGAGTCGAGTTTCCATGACTTCACAGAATGCACCCTCAACTTTCAGCACTCCACACACACACACACACACACACACACACACACACAGCTGCAGTATCTCTTCATCCTGCCTTCAGTCATCTCACTTGGTTGTAACGCGTTGTGTTCTCCTGTGTGTGCTTACAATATCTGACCTGTCGTCTGAAACCTATTTTGATCTGCATATATGAACAAAAAGTATTTATACAGATATAATAATGTAATGCATATTGTTGTGTAGAGTTATAGTACATATTATAAGGGCTTAAACTACGCTGGCAGTGGTTTGAGGATAAACAAATTATTTTAAGGAAAAAAAATGATTCAAGACAGAGGAATGAATAAAAGTGCAAAACAATTCATGGATCAAGTGTGATTTTTTTCATTCGGTGATGTCAGATTATAGCTTTCAATACTAGAGCACTTACCTTACCTGAAATTGAACATGTTTAATTGATTATTAATAGTGTACAGATGTCCCATTAAATATAACATATTTGAGCTGTTCACACTCATAACCTATAGGTGGCATGCTTAGCTCTAAATATTCTTCTGAATGTCTTTCCAAAGCATAGGAAAAGATGACGATGCTGGTCACTGTTGTAAAGGAATCATCTGCCACAGGAAAAGGGGTTATGTATATTTATTGAAAGTACAAAGTGTATAAACATAATATATACAGTATATTCTGTAAACGCAGTATATCCATCAGTGCTGCACGAGAGAGGCACTGACTAATATTGACAACATCTTATCCCAAACTAGATATTTGATACTTATTGTAGTGACAATTGCTATAATCTCAGTAATAACTCTGACACACACACCACTGTGTGCGCCCTTACTCACGATATCAAATGATTGGGCGAGGTTATGTTGTTATTTCCTTTTATATTTCAGATTTGTATTTCATTGTGCTTTCCATTTGCAATCAGAGCATGGAGTGCCCTCAGCAGATAGCGCGTGTGTGTGTGTGCGCGCGCGTGTGCGCGCGCGCGCGTCATGCCTTCAGACTCCACCAACAGCTGTCCGAGTGAGCCTGCACAACAGAGACAGAGGTGAAGTCAGTTTGAGGTTGTAGATCCATCAGACGAAAGTGACCAACTGTATTACTGTTTAAATAATAGCACAGAACCAGTGTTTTATTTTTGTAATACTTTATGCTCAAATCCTAATAATTTTAATTGGTATTATCTAATCCATCAAAAAAGGGTAATTCATTGTTTTAAGATAAATATTTTACTCTTCATAATGATTGTTACTGCTTGCCCAGTTTTATACAAATATTTTAATTAAAAATGTCTATACATTTTTTATATCTTTTCAATAACTTATTAGCCAATATTTTTGTACTTTTTTTTTTTTTTTAAATTATTTTTATAAAAATATTGTTATATGTTATGAGGGACACATTTCATGTGGGACAAGAGACAAAAGACTGTTCAACATTTCAAAATGTTTAGTATTGCATAATGTCATTGCGCAGAAAAAGATCATAAAATATTGTTTTTTAATAACAGAGTTTGTGTCACTGACTTAGTCACAATTTTAGTTTAGTTACTTACTTTGCCATTAACCTTAATGCAGTTTGGGGTAATAAATACATAATGTATGCAGCCAAGGCCTGTCAGCCTTCCATCTGTGCACAAACTTATCTCGTGTCCTCATTGGTCATGTGCACATTTGTGTGTGTTGGAGGAGGGGCTCTGTAAGGAAGTGGCAGATTTTTTCCAGCTGTGTATTTTCAAATTCTAGCGCACTCGAGCTGGTTTCTCCAAAATTACCTACCCCACCTTTAATATTTGTTGTTGGTATTTGTTTTGGTAACACAATTTGTTTCAGTAACTTAGTTTCAATTGATTTAATTACACTACTGAAAAAGGGGGGTCACAGGAGGGGTCCAAGCACAGTATTACAGGGGCACTGGCCCCTTGTCTCCCCCCCCCCCCCCCTAGAAGCGCCCATGTAACTGAGAGGAAACTGCCGCTGCTGGGTGCAGCGTAACTGTCTGTTGGATATCCAACTTCAAACTAACTTCACTGTGCTTCAGCGTAGCTCAGACTTGAGGAGGAGAACGGGTCCGAGTCTCCAGCGGTGAGTCCAGCCGCTGAACGCCCAGCGCTGCAGCTCCACTGCGGGATCCGGAGAGCTAGAAGAGTGAACGACTTCAGAGGGTCTATTCAGCCTCCCTTTGTTGGGAAAGTAAAACTGAAGGGGAGGATGTCTTCACAGAAGCTACCGGGCTCTTTTGGAGTCCTGTTCCCAGGATACTCTCTGCCCATGAAAGCAGAGCGCAGTCGGAATAAGGAGAGGCTGGAGGCCAGTCTGGCCGGTTTGTGTGAGCTGGAGCTCCTCAAACAGAGGCAGGAATGCCGGGTGCTCAGCGCTCTCTGCCTCGGGGACTCTCCGGTTCCCGGGCGTCCGCCTTGGGGAGCCCTGCGGTCGGCACGCTGCGCCCTGGACGCACCGAGCGGCAGCGCGTCGGAGGACCTCAGCCTCCAAACTGTGAGTAACTGTGAAATGATGCGGTTTTAGATTGCATGGGCTGTAAATGAGACCCTGCTTTCTGCTGGAGTAAAAGGCAGTTTGGTGTGCATTCTTATAGATGCAAAGTTGACTAAATTGTAGGTTTGTTTGTCGTGCGCAATGGCAGCAATTTCGAAAACTTTGCATATGAAGGGCCCCGAAACAGGATCCTGAAATGATTAGAGACACTCAGCCTGATAAGGTTCGGTCTTATCAGCAGGGTTTGTTGTCATGTGTGACCTGGCCCGTGTGTCTGCTGCAGACACAGATCCGGGTGTTGGGGAGGGTTGGCAGGCATATGGGTTATTTTGTATAATTACTTTATATGCTGACTTTTTAGGATTACATTTGTCATGGCTTTGTTACATGTTTCTGATCTGAGTCTCCTCTTGGAACACTGCAGGTCCCTGGACCTTCTTATGGTACATTAACGATTGAATTAGATTAACAAGCACTGAGAGTATTGGGAACATTAGAAGAAAAGAAAATCCTCCTGGCTATCATTGACCTCAGTGTGCAAATATGAAGCCATGTCAGGAGGGCCCCTGAAGTCAACCTCAACATTACCATTTAAGGGAAAACCTGGGGATAGGCTCATTACCTTATCCATTCCATGCGGAAGACAATGGACTATCCAGACATATCCCCTGAGTTTGGATAACTAATGCTGTAACAGTTGAGGTCATTACTTTCTACAGACTGCCTCACTCCTCCGGATTTGTTCTAGTTCTATCCAACTTCTTGGAACTCTTTTAAACGGATTCAAAAACCAACATCTGCGTTTTTAGATGAACTGTTACTGACTATTGGCTAGAAAAAAAGAAAAGTTTTCTTTGGCAGTTACTTTAGCCAAAGAGTCTATTTGGCATCTGCTTGATGTTTTTACCAGATGATGCTTTGGAATATAAACGACATGCCTCAGGATACAACAGTTTGGATTTTCTAGCATTTGCCAAATGTAATGCACATTGTTGCAAACATGGCAAACTATCAGAATAACAGACACTAAAGCAGATACAAACTGTAACGCTGCAGAAAACACTGTCTTATTATATTGTTTTATTATATTATGCAAACAGGAAACTCTTGTGAGAATGTCACAGCGTTAGCATTTTTACATGTTAAAGAGTGTGATATTTCCTCTTGGGATCTGTACCTGAACTTGTGTGGAATTTTCAGCTGTTTCTGAGATTAACTAACTTGTGTGAAAGACCTGCAGATGCTGTTATAATAATAATAAATGGGATTTGTTTAGCTCTTTTCCTAATGCTCTAAGACGCTTTACATAAAATCATCTATCTCCAGTTTCCTCTGAGGCCAGCGAGCCTGCACGATATCAGCTCTGTGCAGCAGTGAGACGAATGTGTTCTAGAACAGGGAAGCAGCAGATGAACTGAACGGGCTATGAAACAGGATGGATTTTGTCTGGCTCTTCACAAATACATATTTTAAGTATCACAAGTGCACCATGGTGTGTTTTACAGAGATTTGGACATGACCCAGCTCTCCGATTGCTCCATTACAGCAAACGGTTCTCAACAAAAAAATAAAATAGAAACAACACTGTAGACGGGGAAAAGGAGCCCGGCGCTGTGTTACCACCAGAACTATTTTAGGACTTTATGCATGTAGAGAATTTGGAGGAAAAACCCCCAACCATTATTAGCTAATATAGTCCTGTAAGTAATAGAAGACATTTTAACACTGAGATTAAAGTGCAGTGGTTTGGTCAAGAGGGCTTGTCTCACATCTATCTTTCCCAGACTTTTACCCAGACCATTGTTTAATTCCTAAACTGTGACACAGGATATCTGATTCCGTGTTATTAAGACCGTCTGCACATCTGCTGGGTTTCCAACTGTTCGCTGAAGGGAACTAGAAATGGAAGGCATTCTTTCTGTGAGGTCTTTAGGACCCCACCAGTGTTTGGACTATACATTAACTTGAATCTGATAAGGGTTCCAGTTGCTACATGTGTCATGGCTATAACTTCTTTAAAAGATAAACAAATCCGAAAGCAAGCAGAAAACAGCTCAAGCACGGGATTGACCACCAAACAACGATCAACTGAATTATAGTACTTCTTACCAAAATACCGACGTTTTGTCAGGACCCTTTAGGTTCAGGCAACACATCTACTTGCTCAGTTTACAAAAATATCAAGATTTGGGAAAGTCGATTTTCGTGTTAGGGTTACTTTACTGATGTTCATCATTGAAATCAGTTGAACGTTGAGTCTTGGGTTCACATGGGACGCAGACTGGGGGCTCCTGGGGGGAAGTCCTGTGTGTGTTGACCCATCAATCCCTTTGCTGACGGAGTGCATGGCGGGCCAGAGCACTTTCTCTGCTCAGCTGATATTGCTGCTGGTACATTTCTATTGGAGTGAGGTTTGTCTCAAAGAGATGCTAACGGTTCATGACTCATGTCGGTATTTGTTGACAATGATTGGTAACAAAGACACATTACATTTCAGATCATTTGAGTACTTTTTGGTTCCAGACTTTTGACTGTTACAGCCGTTGATATCGTCTTGCATTATATGTAATCAGGTTAGGGTTACTGACATCTCAATGTTCCAGAGAGAGTTGAATATGAAGAAAACATGCAGTCAGTCCTTAAATAGAGCCAGACAAGCGTGATACAATAAACATGCACAACTTTCAAAGTGTTGAAAGAAAAGTTCAACATTTGTGTAGCAACCCTTATTTATAATCTAACAAACAGGTTTAATCCAGTGGTGTTCATCACATTTCAAATGTTTTATTGGAGATCTATTGACACCAGTTACAAATGTCCATAAAGATATTTCAGATTAGAACAGTTCCAGACCACAGTGAACATTTTCGGCTATTATTCAGTTGTTGCCACTTTAAATGTGTTAATCTTTTATCTGAAAACCACACATACCGCATCCATTTTAATTAGGCTAATAGCCTCACAAATGTTAAATGTCAAGCTAAAATGTTAGTTTGTTAAGGAATAGTTAGAAATGTATGGAGCCTGTGCCGGGAGATGTTTTGTTTAGCATAAAGATGCAAGCATGGGAGACCACCTGTGAATCCCACTGATACACATGGTGCCTAATCTGTGTAATCTGACCACAATCTGGTCACAGCAGAAATGTGAAAGCATCATGGTATTTTCTGGAACTACTTTCTTGGGAGCAGTGGCTGAAGCCTTGTTGTCACGCGAGGTTGCCAGGGTGGCAGCAGAGTCTGCAGGAAGTCACTGCACTCTGATGAAATCGTTCAGACTGTGGAAGTTGCCAAAACCCATGTGCTTAGTGCTACATGTTCTAAGCCACAGTCAGAGAGTCTGGAAAGAGGTCTGGTCATCGGGCTGCGATACTCCCTCGGAGACCCTCAGTGGTTTGCAACACACTCAAGTTCTCAGCCATGACTGAAGATCTTTAATCTTTTCTCAGGCCGGTTCTGCTCCAGACTCGTGTTCACCGTTACACTCAGGGTCTCCCAGTTCCTACTTAAAGTTATTCTCCCTCTGCGGTTGTTCCCATCAATCCGAGGGTCTGATTGGCTGACGGGTTTCCAGTAGAGGATCTCTTCCCTCCCTCGTGTTCATTGTTGGATTCTTATACTGCAAAAGCTGAAGCGTTTAATTAAATGTATTTCAACAGAATTCACTACCAGCAATAATATTAAGTTTAAATAGGGACAACTTAATATGATCTCTTTCAAGAAGGTCTTTGTTGACATAATGCATTGAATTAAAGTAAACTGTTCAGTTGTTACTGAGTAGGATGGTAGCTAAATAACAAATAATTAGCATCCCTTAATGTTTTTTTATTTTTAAACTTAACTTCAAATAAGTTCTATAAATGTCACATGCATTTCCCTTGCCATAATTCAATCGACACAATTAGTTCTGAGGGTATAAAGTATCCTTCATCATAGGATTACGCTCAAGTGTAAATAATTATTTTGGAGCACATTTCTGGTATGGTATGTGTGTCAATGTTGATATGCACTCAATGAGCTGCACTGACACACTGCTCACTTGGTCCCCTTGTTGATATTGCTGCATATGGCATCTGCTTCAACCGCCAGGCTGAGGGTTTCATGACCCATAACTCACTGCAGACCGGGGGGACGTGTGACTTCTACCGGGTAACGTGCTTTATTCAGTAGCACTTCTGTGTGTGTGTATTCATTAGTGTGTGGAGGAGATATATCAAGAGGTGAAGGGGCAGAGAGTGATGCAGGGTAAACAGAGTTGTGAGAAAGAATGTGTGTCTGTGTGTGTGAGAGAGAAGCTGTGTATGTATTCGTCAGCCAGAGCTGCTGACAGCCATGTGACAGCTGACAGCAGCTGTGGAGGCAGCATAACCTTCAGTGTGTGCGTGTGTGTGTGTGTGTGTGTGTGTGTGTGTGTGTGTGTGTGTGTGTGTGTGTGTGTGTGTGTGTGTGTGCACGCGCGCTCTGCATAATCAAATAAGGACATTGATAACCAGAACGGCACTCAGGGAGCACAGAACTCCACGAAGGCCAATGGGGCGTTCAGATGCTCGTTGGGTGGTCCCATTACCTGAGCGTTGGGAAGTCGTTCTCTCGACTTCGTGTTTATTAGCTTTAAGTTCAAACATGGCAACAACCTGGATGCTAAAAGGAATAAAGTTGTACGTTGCTCGGGGCATTTCTGATGAGATCACCCAAGCTTATATCTGTTTCAAAGTAGTGTTTGGAGTGAACGTTTCGTCGTCTCAAACACATGTCCCATTATTGTAACAAAGTATATTTACTGAGGCACTAAAGTACAGTTTTGAGGAACTTGTTTTTCATTCTACGCTACTTTATGCTCCTCCACTACATTTTGGAAGCCAACATGTTTTACTCCATTGCATGTATATAGTTACTTTACATGTTCAGGTCATTTGCAAACATGTAAATCAATAATTAAATACATATTAAACCCAGTGTAGGTGAAGATATCCAGCAGCAGTGTAATAAGAATTAGCTCCACATGTTTCAGCTGTGATAAACACATCCATGCATCAATAATCATTATCTGTTTGTACACATAACGAGTACTTTTAGTATATTTTGAAACTTGTACTTTTACAATTATGTATTGCTATTTTACATTAGTAAAGGATGTGAATACATTTTCCACCAGTGACCTTAGCCCAAAAGCCTTATATGGTGATGTTAATGAAAGAAATACATTCCTCAAGCCAAGCCAACAATACAACCTCCTTGGCAGTAAGTAAGGCTGATGATCAGGACGCTTAAACTAATGTTCTTGCCGTTAGGTGAGGTGAAGAACAGCATCAGGTTAACAGCAGACATCTTAGAGGACTTCAGTGAACGATGTGCTGTTTGAGGTTATCTTAGTGTCAGCGTGGAGTTGCTTCTTCGATTCGACCACACATCGAGAGAGTGAGCAGGAACACTCTCCCCTTCAACAACAGCCGCACATGAATTCCCCTTGAGCAAGGCATCAACCCACCGTTAAATGCTCCTGCAGCCATCAGTTCAAGTCTTTCCTGGAGTGCACGAGGTACATGTGGCACCGTGTGTATCTGTTGACAGAGTGTGTGTGTACTGTCCTCTACCACACAGTGAGTCTCAGTGGAGAGCTTTGCAGCTGGGACCGACGCGTCGCCGGAGCCAACGCAAACATTCTCAACTCTAATGGATTTGTTTTGCTTACGTTTCGCACCTTGCTGAATTGGGCCAACACAGTAGCATGTCTGTAGCTGTTTGGGCTGCAGTGGGGTAGCGGGGTGGGCCTGGGGGGTCTTCACCGAGCTGGCACGTCACTTGTGAGGTCTCCAAAACAAAAACGACCACTTGGTTACTTAAAGTCACAGCTGTGCAGCTTCAGGGTGTCAAGGGGAAACAATGCATGCCTAGGAGCTGGGACACTTAGCCCAGAGCCCGTCCGGCCTCATCATTGCACCAACATGTTTCTTTAATAACATTAATGACATAGAAATGTGGCAAGCTTTTGTTACGAACCCTTCTCATGCTGCTGTTCGAGGTGAAGATGGTGAATGCAAAACTGAGATAGAAATCCTGCAGGCCCAAAATACAATCAAACTGTTGGGGATAAAAACAGAATCAAGCCGAAAGCGTATTTCCAATCCGTCATGCAGGACAGATTGAAGGGCCTCAGAAACCTTGCTATGGTTGGCGGGCGGTGCGGAGAGGAATGCAAAGAGAACTTAGGGAACATCGAAACCAGAAAATACAAACGGGTGTACAGACTGCTTAGCCAATGGGTGAGCGCGTGCCATTTCCACAGGTCAAGCAGAACTCTCAATGATATCGCTCTGTCACATTCCTTATGTAGTACAGCTAACTCGTACACAATGGTGGAAAGTGTTTGTATAAAACATTTTTTAAATAAGCATAGTACATGCCAAGTATGAACCACCTGATCCACGTAAGATAAGCAACAACACTCAGGACAAATGGGACTATTTTGGAAGAATACTGTTTCTGAATTGATTCCAGTAGACACGAGATAACACATGAATCCAGTTTGTTCTTGGAATGGAAAACATATATATATCAGTCACACTCACATTACAACTCATTCCTTATGTGATTAAAGAAAAAGAGTCACAGGATCAATACATCCAACAGTAAGCCCCCGTGTGTGTACACTGTCTGGCTTTAATCAAGAGAAAGGAAATGACGGCGACCTCTGCAGGATACTGAGGGCCATTTCCTAACAATATTTGTTTCCAAGAAGGATCAACTAATTTGAGTAGATTCTTAAACATCTCCATCTGACTCTAAACCTCAGAGCAGTTGGAAAGCAGTCAGTGAATGGATCCTTGGCAGCGCTGGTCCTGATCCTGGATCAGCTAGATCCTCCTAAAGTCCTCTGACTGTGCTACAGTAGGTCCAGCTGAAATATATATTGATATGTATCGGGCAACACCAGCTGCCAAATGCCCCTTGACCTCGCTGTGAAACCTGAGCTGGACCATGGATGTTTCATCTTCACGCTTGTTTGCCATCTGAAGACACTACCCAGGAGACGGAGAACCGTGTTCGGCCCAGCGTTGGGGTCCCTTCACATCTGGTTTAACACAGAGCTGTATTAGTGGCCAACATTCCAAGGTGACTTTGAAAATAAGCTTTCAGCCATTCCCAGTGCATGATTGAATAACACAAAGGGCATTCATATTTCCTTTCAAGTTACATTTTGCATATATTATATATAATACCTGTGTCTTTCTTTAAGATAAAAAAGCTGAACGGGGAGTTGTAAAAAAAGTGATGGTGCAAGGTCTTAAAAGAAGTTACAAGATCCAGTCCTCAGAACTTAGTTACATTTAATTCAGTGATAAGAAAGTGAAGGAAAGTAGATCTCAGTGCCTACACTTGTTACTTTGTAGTGTACTTCAACAACATAGCCTAAACTGATTTCACTCTGTAACTTTGGACTAAATGCTACCCAACCGTTACTTACGAACAAGAGCAAACTAAATACTGGAGACCACAGCTCTAAATGCAGGCCTACACAAATGGCATCAAGCTGCTGCTTAATGTGAAATGGAGTACATACATTTGCTGTTGTAAAGTATGGCAACATGCCTTGTACTTAGAGGTCATGGATGTACTCATAACGTAAAACAATCTGAGTTTGCAACGGACACTTCACACACTCCATCGTTGCATTGGAAGTCACGTGACCAGCAGTGAGTGCAGCTGCCCCTGTCAGCATAGCACCATACAAGTTATACATGTTGGGGCTTTCCACGATTCAAGAAACATTATCCTGGTGTCGAAAAGAAGCCACCGTTAGTTCCATGGGGTTGATGGAGCAGTCAGTAATGATTTGGTACCAACTGTTAGCTAAATAGCAAGCTAGCTAGTGTGTACAGAAGCATCAGACACATCATTGGTGCTTTGACTAAGTTAGTTCGCTGTCTTTCTACCAACAGAAAGTCATGCAAAATAAAACAAGCACTCAACACACAGAGAACCTTCTTATGACGCAAGCCTCCAGTCACAGGCAGAGCAGCTACACGATTAAAGCTACGGTTATGGAACTGTTTAAGTTATAACACAAAATGCGTTCCTCAAGCCTTCTATACAACGTTCAGAGTGTGATTAACTTGGAGCTTAGCTTGAGATGCGAGATAAGATCAGCAGACATCCTCCAGCTTGCTATTTCTGACATACATAGGCTACCGCACATCCTCCAGACCATCACACTTTGTACGATGTGGTTGGTTCTTAAAAGTATAGTAGTACCTTTATTTAGAACTTCATGTGCATGTAAACTGTGTGTGTTGTGGGCGATAAAGGGTGCAGACAGAACATGTGAAGACTTAGTGTTTAAGCAGTTGGACTTTGCAGGGCAAGGGTTTACATTATTGATCACAGGAAATAAGACTGAATGTTTTAAGGCGGCTGCAGGACTCTTTGATTTTCAGTCCGTCTCTGTTTGTCTGAACTCCTTTGAAACGTTACTCCCATGAATCCGTGTTTCCTGGTTCGCTTTTTTTATCCTTCTCTAATCCCCTAACCTAGAAGGGAGAGCCTTTCTGCTTTCCATCCCATCTGTACCTCTCCATCCTGTATCTCGTTGTTGTCATTGTGACAGCAATTCAAACCTTTTAAAATGATTTTTAGATTTGGCGTCTAATGTTCAAGGTGCCTGCTTATCAGGACACACACGTACATTGTTCTGCATGACTGAGAGTCCTCCACTGTGAAATGACCTTTCATTGAGACAGCCTTCTCAAGAAGCATTCCTACCCCCACACCCAACCAACCACCCACACACACACACACACACACACACACACACACACACACACACACACACACACACACACACACACACACACACACACACACACACACACACACACACACACACACACACACACACACACACACACACACACACACACACACACACACACACACACACACACACACACACACACTCAAGCGGTTTATCTCTTCATCTGCACTCATGTTTCAAACAGGCGTATGTCTCGATTTACTTTTCAAATGTAGTTGTGGGAGAGTTCAGTGGAGCTCGCCTATATTCTATATTCATGTCCATGTCAATGAAAAGACAGGTTTAGTGCATTACACCCCTACATACACAATAAAAGTAGCCTGTCTCCAATATGTCGTGGCTCAAGTCATTCCTAAAATGCATCTATCTTGGCGAGACTTGTCTAAACATCACAATGCATAATCACATTTCGACAAATCAAATCTGTTGCCAAATGCATTCCTGTGAAAAGACAAGAGCTTGTGTTTGTGGAATGCATATTACAGTTTTTCTCAATCGCTAAACCCACTATTTAGAATCAAAATTCCTTTCATCAAACCAACAGCACAGCCATCGAAACAGAAAACCATTCCTCTACAACAGTATACCATGTATCATTGATATCACACAAAGTGCAGATGCTAAGCAGTGTTTTGCAAAACAGATCACACACTTCTCTAAGTGAAGTTACAATTCTCTACACAAACATCAAACATCTTTTGTGTAACTCATGTCTACAAAACTAAATAATCTTCTCACAGTGGATAACACTTACTCCTCATAAACTTAGACCATAGCTACACTAATTGACACTTGATGTGCAACATATTAACACTTGTTATCAGTCAATCACCCCATTGAAAAAGGTAACCGCATGGAATGTACTGTATACCTTACAGTAATGATGTTACTGTTAGCTGATATCAATGACTTTCCTATAGTAATTGTAATTAGTGAGAATCCTATAAAAGACCTCCCTCACTTCAGTAAGATGTTTGTGTGAACAAAATGGCTGATCGAGTAGGTAGAGGAGCTCTGAGAGGAAGAAGGAACCATGTTGTTCAGCGAGGAAGAGGGAGGGCTGATGTTCAGAGAGGAAGAGGGAACCCTGATGTTCAGAGAGGAAGAGGGAACCCTGATGTTCACAGAGGAAGAGGGAACCCTGTTGTTCAGAGAGGAAGAGGGAACCCTGTTGTTCAGAGAGGAAGAGGGAACCCTGTTGTTCAGAGAGGAAGAGGGAACCCTGTTGTTCAGAGAGGAAGAGGGAACCCTGATGTTCAGAGAGGAAGAGGGAACCCTGATGTTCAGAGAGGAAGAGGGAACCCTGATGTTCACAGAGGAAGAGGGAACCCTGATGTTCAGAGAGGAAGAGGGAACCCTGATGTTCAGAGAGGAAGAGGGAACCCTGATGTTCACAGAGGAAGAGGGAACCCTGTTGTTCAGAGAGGAAGAGGGAACCCTGATGTTCACAGAGGAAGAGGGAACCCTGATGTTCAAAGAGGAAGAGGGAACCCTGTTGTTCACAGAGGAAGAGGGAACCCTGATGTTCAGAGAGGAAGAGGGAGGGCTGATGTTCAGAGAGGAAGAGGGAACCCTGATGTTCAGAGAGGAAGAGGGAACCCTGATGTTCAGAGAGGAAGAGGGAACCCTGATGTTCAAAGAGGAAGAGGGAACCCTGTTGTTCACAGAGGAAGAGGGAACCCTGATGTTCACAGAGGAAGAGGGAACCCTGTTGTTCAGAGAGGAAGAGGGAACCCTGATGTTCACAGAGGAAGAGGGAACCCTGTTGTTCAGAGAGGAAGAGGGAACCCTGATGTTCACAGAGGAAGAGGGAACCCTGATGTTCACAGAGGAAGAAGGAACCCTGTTATTCAGAGAGGAAGAGGGAACCCTGTTGTTCAGAGAGGAAGAGGGAACCCTGTTGTTCAGAGAGAAAGAGGGAACCCTGATGTTCAGAGAGGAAGAGGGAACCCTGATGTTCAGAGAGGAAGAGGGAGGGCTGTTGTTCAGAGAGGAAGAGGGAACCCTGATGTTCAGAGAGGAAGAGGGAACCCTGATGTTCAGAGAGGAAGAGGGAACCCTGATGTTCAGAGAGGAAGAGGGAACCCTGTTGTTCAGAGAGGAAGAGGGAACCCTGATGTTCACAGAGGAAGAGGGAACCCTGTTGTTCAGAGAGGAAGAGGGAACCCTGATGTTCAGAGAGGAAGAGGGAACCCTGATGTTCAGAGAGGAAGAGGGAACCCTGATGTTCACAGAGGAAGAGGGAACCCTGTTGTTCAGAGAGGAAGAGGGAACCCTGATGTTCACAGAGGAAGAGGGAACCCTGATGTTCAAAGAGGAAGAGGGAACCCTGTTGTTCACAGAGGAAGAGGGAACCCTGATGTTCAGAGAGGAAGAGGGAACCCTGATGTTCAAAGAGGAAGAGGGAACCCTGTTGTTCACAGAGGAAGAGGGAACCCTGATGTTCACAGAGGAAGAGGGAACCCTGTTGTTCAGAGAGGAAGAGGGAACCCTGTTGTTCAGAGAGGAAGAGGGAACCCTGATGTTCACAGAGGAAGAGGGAACCCTGTTGTTCAGAGAGGAAGAGGGAACCCTGATGTTCACAGAGGAAGAGGGAATCCTGATGTTCACAGAGGAAGAGGGAACCCTGATGTTCACAGAGGAAGAGGGAACCCTGTTGTTCAGAGAGGAAGAGGGAACCCTGATGTTCACAGAGGAAGAGGGAACCCTGTTGTTCACAGAGGAAGAGGGAGGGCTGTACGTATGCGTGGTGGAAGAGTTGAAAGGGGACCAATGCGAACAGTAGTTTCGGACAACACCCGTGCAACTATTGTGGACCACGTCATAAACCATGGCATGTCCCTCAGTGAGGCTGGCCAAAGGGTTCAGCCCAATATACGGAGATCAACAGTGGCATCCATTATTAGGATCTTCAGGCACGGAAATAGGTAAGCTACTGTAACGCTTTTTTACAGCACTTCATGCATTTCTATTTTTATGTAGGTTTCGATCACTGTTTTTATATTACAGTACGTAACATTCTCAAATATGTATTGATAGAACTGAAAGAGCACCCCGCTCTGGTGGCGAGGAAAGGCCTTTACTCCAGAACAAGAGTCTGCCATTGTTGATATGGTTGTGGCCAACAATGAAATCCGCTTGAGGGAGATTCAGGCCAGAATAATTGCAGACCAGGATGTCTTCAGTCACATTCCATCTATAAGTGTTGCAACCATTGAATGAAACAGATCTATAAGGTTCCTTTTGAACTCTGACCGTGTGAAGGAGTTAAGGTAAGGACCTCAATCACAGTGATGGCTTGCCTATATCTTTAGTAAGTCGGACTGCTTACAGTAATGTAAAACGGTCCTCTGTTTGTTTCATTTTCTTTAGCGAATGATGGAGCTGGAAGGCAATGCATTACCACATGTTTTTGTATATGTGGATGAAGCAGGCTTCAACCTCTCCAAAGTGAGCAGACGTGGGAGGAACCTTATTGGGCAAAGAGCAACAGTCTTTGTTCCAGGCCAAAGGGGAGGAAACATAACATTGTGTGCGGCTATCTCGACACAAGGCGTCCTTGCTCACATCCCTGTAATGGGAGCATATAACACGCAACGTGTCCTTGCCTTCCTGGATGTCCTGTATGACCGACTGGTGCCACCAGAAGAGAGGGATCAAGTGAGGTCGGTTCACGTGGTCATATGGGACAATGTGGCATTCCACCACTCTCGTGACGTGAGGGCATGGTTTGAGGCTCATCCACACACGGCCATGGAGCTCCTCCCTCCATACTCCCCATTTCTAAACCCCATTGAGGAGTTCTTCTCTGCCTGGAGATGGAAGGTTTGTGACCATCATCCTCATGACAGAATGCCCCTTTTGGACGCAATGAATGCTGGCTGTCGGGACATCTCTGCGGAATCCTGTCAAGGGTGGTGTCGACACGCAGGGAGATATTCCCCACGCTGCCTTGCAAGGGAAGACATACGCTGTGACGTAGATGAGGCTATGTGGCCAGACAGAGGCCAACGAGCAGATCAGTAAAGCTATATAGATCTCATTCTCTGCTTTACTGCTGATTTACATCATTTACCCGTGTTATTTGTTTTCCAGTGTATTGCTATTCATCTTTTGTTTCTGTTACGGTGCTCTTCTGAAAATGAGACAATAAAAACAATGCCATAGTTACAGTAACATACTGTGTTTCCTATATCTAAGTGTGTTTCTCCCAACTTGTCAGTTTTCCGTTCAGTTTCAATATGGATAGCTTGAGGTTTGTGTGTTGATGATTGTAGTCAGTATTTAGTGTGCCACTTAGTAATGACTGTTCAAATAGTCTTCTAATGCGCTGACACATGTTTGTTTTTGGAGAAGGTATCTGGTTCTGGAAGGGGTCTTTTTAGTTTTGAGTGCCTTCGAGCACTTTGCAAGAAATGTATATTGTTATGGTAGAATGTGTTGTTATGGTGACCGGAGTGTCAGTTATGAAAACACATTTGTCTCATTAGAGGACAATTTGTTCTGTTTCGATCGACTTATTCTTTTTTGTGACCAGTATTTTCAGTTTTGGTCATGTAAGTGCATTTTGCAAAAGATATTCAGAGTTATGGCGAGTGTGTTTCTGTTTAGATGGCTATGTTCTTGTTTTGAAGAAATGCATTTTGATTCTAAATAGTGGGATTAGCAATTGAGAAAAACTGTATGTTCATTATTTGTGTGAAGAGGATGGTCACGTACAGGTGATATTAGTCAGCGATGTCGATGTAATGAAGACAGGAAGTGTACTTCAGTCTGATCATGGGTGCAGTTAACACAGCAGCATCAAGCCAGAGTGAATATTGTTCATTTATCACACAGAAATACGCTTTCTGAGCGGAGGATGGAAAACATTACAAACCCTAACCCAAACGGGCGTGCTTGCCAAGTATGACTTTGTTATAGTCATGCAGCCAGTAAGCTGACGTCACCCAGACTATACAGTGCTAATTGTCTGGGACGCAGTCATGCGAATGCTTCAGAGCTTGACCTCTGTGACCAGTGAAAGTGCGACTGTCAGCTTTACAGCTCAAGGCGGCGGTATTACTGAAGGTGTGTACCCGTGGGCACACTCGCGCGTGTGCATGCATGCATGACTGGGTGTCTGTCTATGCAAAGACATGAGAGAGTGTGTGTGTGTGTGCGTGTGTGCGCGTGTGTGTGTGTGGCTGTGTGTGTGTGTGTGTGTGTGTGTGTGTGTGTGTGTGTGCGTGCGTGTGTGTGTGCGTGCGCACGTGTGTGCGTGCGCACGTGTGTGTGTGCGTGTGTGTGCGCGTGTGTGGCTGTGCGTGTGTGCGCGCGTGTGTGTGTGTGGCTGTGTGTGTGCGTGTGTGTGTGTGTGCGTGCGCGTGTGTGTGCGCGTGTGTGTGTGTGGCTGTGTGTGTGCGTGCGCGCGTGTGTGTGTGCACTCATATGAGGGAAACAAGCAACCATTGAGCCGGAGTGGTCTCACATAAGTAGCCGCTTAAACCCACACACAACCCCTTTATACAGGGCATGCCTGACATGAAGCCAGCTTAATTCTGCACACACAGACATGTGCATACACACACACACACACACACACACACACACACACACACACACACACACACACACACACACACACACACACACACACACACACACACACACACACACACACACACACACACATGTTGTAGTTAGTTAACGGTTTGAATCTTCAAGGACAGAGATCTCCATGTCAAACTTCTTCCATTTGTAGTTCTTATTCTTTGAGTGAAATCTGCAACAAAGGCAGCTTTATGAGATTTATCATATTGCTATAACTCCAACTTTTTAAAATGAGAAGTGGGTGCAACCATACTCGGATGCAAAGGCTTTTGGATTTGTTCCAAAACTAGCATACTCCTGGAGAGACAGATGTTTTGTTTCACTCTTAGCACTTATGCTGTTATCTGTTCTCTTCAAGCGTTCTCCAAACATGATGCATGCGAGCTCTAAGATGCCATGTAGGTGAGCTGCGTGCCTCAAGTTAATACATCAAGTCTTTGGCGCCGTGCCCATTGATGAACTCACCCAAAAAAATGAAATAAATTCTTATACCAAAATCACCGCTATGGACTTATTGTTGACTGTTGGCCGACAAGGAACCTTACATTATGGTGGTCTTCAGTTTAATGCTGTGTCCTTTTTAAACGTGGAACTCGAGACATGGACTCAAGTCAAACTTAAGGCCTAGAAATGAGGACTTGAGGCCTCTGCTCCATTTGCTTTGGTGTACCCCAAGGTTCAAATGGAGTCCCTGTTTATTGTGGGATGTTGTAGATTCCCACAGGTCTTAGAATGGCTTTGCTGATGGCAGACCCCTCGACAAGCTCAGGTTCTTTTTGAAGCTACCTCGACAAATGCTGAATTGGCAAACATTTTCTCCAGCTTCATTTAAGCAAGAGAGGGGTCCTCATTTTTGTTCTTGCAAATTCCACCAGTAGTAATCCAGAGCCGTCCTCTCCACACCGTCATCTGGGCAGGACCGCTTTGATTCTTCTTTCCATTTGACAGAACATTATGCCTACATACAAGTCCAACTCCAAGTGGTGCCAGCGGTATTCCACCACACCATTTCTACCAGCATAACCAGCCCTACCTTACAGTGTGCCTCCCACTTTAAATCCTGTCTTCAAAACATGTTTGTATAATTACTTTTGAGATAGGCATAATAGACTATACATGATTTATTTAATTGTGTCAGCTACAGTTATTTACCTTTTTTTATTTCAGTAATTTAATTGTATTTTCCAGAGTCAGTGAAATATTCTTTCATCACGTATTCCATGTGAACCTTTATTATAATCCCTGCAGGCCTAGCTAAACATCACGGGACGATCTTTCCTCTTAGCCTACTAGCCAGTTATCATGTCGTCCCTCTTGAGATGATGCTCTGGAACCCCTAAAGTCCTGGAACGGGACGTTTTCTTTTTCTTGTTTGCACACGTTACGTTTACCTGTGGAAACAAGGTATAATCTTGTGCACACAAGACCAAAAAACATTACATTTGACAGGACTTGATTGGCTCCATATAATGCTGACGGCTTTTTGTAACGTCAAGTCAACAGTGTGAGCAATACGCAACATGTACGTTAAGAGCCCCAGAGCCAATGGTAAACCAGTGTGTGTGCTCTCGTATCGCCCAGTCCAACATCTGGCTGCTGCTCACCAACGTTACGCTTGTCTCCGAGGTGTTTGGATTGGAACTAAAACTTGGAATCACTTATTCGCCCCCACTTCTTACTGGAACTTTCCGACAGCACAGTAATCCATTTCCTGAAGCGAGTGTGAGTATGTTGGAAAGAGATGTATTGATCTACTGCAAGGCTTCCAGTGGGTCACCGAGAGGCTGTTGTGTTGTGATACCTGTTCGCCGAGTGTGGAGGGGTTCAGACTCACATGCTGTGAAGCAAACAGCGCATGCCTCAAGTCAGTGCAGACAGCCCATCTGTTTGTGTGAGGAGAATTCATGTCTGGGTTTGGTTCTCTTGGTTCAGCTGGTGCATTTTCCTCCCGCAGGATATTATAATGTGGCGCATTAAATACAGCGTAAAAACCACCCGACCAAGAACTCATGGGAAGCTCCCACTTTCCAATACATTCACAGTGTGAGAGCGCTCTCTCTGCCTCTCTCCCACACTGCGATGTTCATCATGATGGAGATGATGCAACATACAAAGCAGAGTCGAGGGTGTTCTAGTGTTTAACATCATTATTATTAAATAGTGACGTATTACGGAAACTAAACGCCTAAATGCCTCACAATGCCTCGCCCCGTACTGGCCGTTCCTCCGTGCTGTCGATGGCTGGTGGAACATGTAATGAACTGCTCTCCAGTAGAAACATTAATGAGGTGTGCTTCGAAGAAAATAACCAGAGCTCGATTTTCAAGTCCCAAGCTATATCAAGCTGGAAGTGAAACATCTCTCACATCATAACGTCAATTAATATAATGCCTGGGCAATTGGGAACTGACCTCATTGAGAGTACATATATTTTGATTTATTTGTTTTTCAAATGAGCTCAAAATGCGTTTAAAGGAATTCTTCATTCAAAATATAATTTGCCAAATGTTTAAATTATAACCACAGGCCAATTATGTAACCTTTAAAGGGGCCCTATTCTGCTTTTGGGGTTTTCCCTCTCCTGTAGTGTTTTAGTGCATGTAAATGGTGTGCAAAGACTAAAATCACCGTGCTTTTGGAACATTAAATCATGGAACTCATGTCACAGAAGAGGCACTGAAGCATGAACCTGACAAGGAGCATCAGAACCCCTTTAAGCTTGAAGACATAACATTTGTGGCATATAATGTTAGAAATAATTGTATAAAACTGTGACATAGCCGTCACTTGTTTAGAATAAGGAGGCTAACACAAACGTCACCAGCTGTGTGTTGACTAACATTGTGTTCATAATGAATTGCAGCTGGTTTGTCTCTCTTGAAATACAGCTGTTGCTCTGTGAGTGTGTCATCAGTGGGGGACGCAGAGAGAAGACTTCTCACAGTCTCCGTGTGTTGGCAGCTCCATGACTCTGGTTTACAGACGGGCTCGCCATGGAAAACATAAGACGTTTCCGCACTAAAGTATATAACGTTAATGATGCTTTTATACGCTGCAGTATCACTACAGGGGGTTCCTGAGGTGTGTCATGTTTGACAAATAGTAGCTACACTATCAAATAAAGTTGAACTGCAGTAGTTGTACAGTGTTACTGCATGAGTCATAGTGGGTTTAAAACCATAGTTTTATCTGAAGGTACTAATAAACAGACTTCATTAGTAATCCAGATGTTGGCATTTGATGGACTTTCTGCGGTAAGCAGGTCTGGAATTTGTAGAAGTGTCTCAAATGTGAAACATGTGGGTTTGGTTAAACGTGTGAGGGCTGCCACAGGAATCAGCTGACCATCTCCTGCGTCTCTGGAGTCTGTCTCTGCTTTGAGTTAAGGGATGGGAAACTTAAACTTAATGCATGCAGTGACATTTATCAGGAAAGTGTTTTAGTACCTATATTTAGTGCCTACATGGTGACGACTTCTCTTCTCTGTCACTGTGCACTGTTGTTCAGACAGGCGGGGGGTGCTGGCGGGGGGTGCTGGCTGGGGGTAGGGGTGGGGGGCGCTGATGGTTGGCATGTTATTGTTCCAGTGTTGTGATAATAAGTGCTTGTGGTCATAGCTGTCTGTGAATGTGAAGGTTGTTGCTCTCTGTATCTCTGCCTCTCATCCTGGGAGAGGTATCCACGCTCCAAATGATTGTGGATTTGAAGTGTTTTCTCATATATGTTGCCGTTTGGATTTGGTGTTCTTTTGAAGAGGACATATTCTGCTCATCTTCAGGTTCATATTAGTATTTAGTGCCTCTACTGCAGGGGGGTCAAACTCAATTTCATTGCGGGCCACATCAACATTATGGTTGCACTCAAAGGGCCGGTTGTAACTTTAAGACTATATAAAAATACATATATGAATATTTAATATATATCAAATAATGTATTATATTACATTATTGCCCCTGCATTGGATTATTATCGGATAGGATAATTAACTACGTCTGAAAGCAGAAGTCTAGGGCAAATAATTGCAAGTCTCTTCAGTGAGAATGTCACAAAATGATTTAAAAAGAAAAGTCAAAATTAAAAAAATTAAGTGACATTTTGAAAGAAGTTGCATTTAAAAAAAGAAAAGTCAAATTCTGAGATGCATTGTGGGACATGTAGTTTATTGGCAACGTGCTTCTGTAAAGTAGCATGTAACCGCATAATAAACATATCATATTATTTGCAAGCTCTTGTGGGGCCACATGAAATGAAGTCGCGGGCCGGATTTGGCCCCCGGGCCTTGAGTTTGACACCCCTGCTCTACTGGGACATGTCTCCATGCTTTAATGTTCAAGAAGCTCTTTTATTCCCTCTGGAGGGAACACAGGGATGTTAGTCTTTGCAGACCCTTTACATGCACATGCACCTATAGAGCCCTACAGGAAAGCCAACATTAATAGACTAGCACAAAAAGTGTAAGTTGGGTCACTGCGTATTAGGATATATAGAAATAATGCGACTACACAAATCTTAGTGAGGTAAGATGTTACTCACTCATTCAATCATAATAACATTATGTACACATTACACAATGACGATGAGAAGGCTACATGAAAACACTTGAGTGCAGTAAATCATAATTGACTCCAACACTCGTCGGCCAAAGCCTTTCAAAAAAGTAACATTTTCATCAAATGCCGTTCACAATTTCAAATGTGAACCGATCAGCTTGAGCTGCTTAATGGAAGTGAGGATGTGACTTTCTGCAGCCATCGTGACTATTCCCCTGAAGGTTTAAATGATGCTATTGGACAACACTTGCTGTAATAAAACTGAATGTGGCTTGAAGCATAACGCACTGATATAAAAGTAGAAAATAAAGGGCCTGCCACACACAAACATGTTTTTTTCTTTGTGTGCTCTGTCGGGTGTTTTGATCATGCTTGTGTGCATTCCACCCCTCCTCAATTCAATCTGCTGACCTGTGTGTCTCTGTGTATTTCAGAGCAGTCTGCAGTGGGGTATGAAGGCGTCTTTAGAGCAGCAGGTGGCAGAGCTGAAGGTCAGCACGGAGGTCCACTCAACAGGTTCCCCTTCTGACCCACGGGAGGAAAGCCAACTGGTTTCAGGTAAACAGAACCACCTTGGCTTCTCCCTGAAACACGTTTCTAGTGAAAAGTACATGCCATTTTGACGATGGACACTACCTAAGCTTATTTAATTATGTGTATGTATGTATTTACCATGGACAGTGCACATTATTATACAATATTGTAAAGATGCCAGTTAGCCAATAGGTTATGTTTCCTCTGTACAGACATACGACATAGCACAATTGTCTTCTATACTTTGTAACTGTTATATAACTCAATTGTGTGCATGGCGTAGTCTATTTTCTCTGTGTGCAGAATGCAGGAAACAAATCTCCTTCACATCTTAATGGATTATTCACTCTTTTTTTGTCTAATGCTAACTTAATTAAAAAGTCTGCCTGAGCTCAATGCTGTAGACACTGGGGTTATTATGGATGCAGTTTAGTGCCTGGTAAACAAACATCAATCAGACAACTATGTGACACATCCTCAGTGGCTAAGTGTCCTCCCTCAAGGAAGTTCCACCACATCTAAGCCCATAATTCATGTCGGTGAAGAAGACGAGACCCATATCTGAGCACATTGGGGTTTGAAACGCCAAACAATGCCGTCTGTTGTCCCACAGAAGCAGTCATCTCATTCCGCACGTCCACAATGAGACTTCTCCTGTGTCTGCTCGGCCAACAAAGAACATTCACAAACATTTGTTTGGGAATTCTGAAAGGAAATGTATTTCTCCTGTGTAGCAACTGGCAAGTGAAGAGTCTTCGGCTATAGTGTTTGGAACAGAACTCAAATAGTATTCATGAAACTGGTACATCATGTCATATTGAAACTTTAGCCCAGGGTCAGTGTGGCATGTTTTTGTAGGTTAAAGGTGCAATATGTAAGATCGTTATCAACAACATGTAAAGCGGTCCAAGACGTGTATGTATTGCATTGCAGATATATGTACTGAAATAGGCATGCCTCCACAATAAACAACTAACATAAAGCACGGAGCATACCGCCACTGGTAAAAGTCAATTCCAGGGAAACACACAAGACCCACGCCACATCTGAAGATTACAACATCTTGACTGGCTCTCTTAGTTTCAACACTTTATTAGAAGTGTGCATATTCGTGCCCTTCTTGTAAACAACTGATGACTTGAAATGTATACATTAATTTGTTTGCAGATAGTAAGTGAAGTGAAATGCTGCCCACTCTGAAGCGGGTGGCTCGGAAATACACATTGCAACTTTAATCACAAATACATCATTTGTAAATGCAAATGAAGGCATCCACTTTTGACGAGTCAGAAAATGTGTATAGTAGTAGCATTAACAATATCATTTAAATAAATAAAAACTCATCATGCTTCGTTTGAAGGTTTGTAGTTGTTATTGGATTGCTCCCTCCATAATTTCAATTGAAATACCAAACTTCCTCTCAAGAAAGAATAATGTATATGAAGTTATGATTCATCATTGTGTAGAAGTACCAGGATGTACCTTCCAATTCAAGTAGTCATATGTTTATGTGTTTTGTACAGACTGCCAATGTGTCCTTGAGCAAGGCACCAAACCCCTAAGGGCTCCTTCACTCAGCCACCTCTCCATTAGTGGATAACTGAATCCCCCCTCAAATTGATAAAGGTGTTCTTAAAAGGAAGGATGATTCTGATAACTTTCTTTGCCTTTTCTCTGTTTACCAGGAGAGGTTCTTGCAGCCCGTAAAAATGGATCTCCTCAATCAAATTACCATCCTTTGGTCCCTCGATCCCTATCAGCGCCTGAGGGGACAGGGGAGACACACAGCGGGGAGAGGTGGCTGCCAGACGCATCAAGATGGGCCACGGTTAATGATGCTCTGGGGAAGATGAAGGATGTTGACCCGAGTCAGGAAGATTATCAACAAGCACAAAAAGTTGAGACCTATATATTTGGATTGGTCCAACGCAGAGTTCTACCCTCGCGCTCCTCAAAACCCCGAACCAGTCTGGCCCATGATCCGCGAGCTGCTAGTGTGGTGAGGCAGAGTAGTTCATGCCGCAGTCAGGAGCAACATTCAGCGAAGCAGGTGTCTGTTCAAGAGATCACTTCTCCATCCCAGAGTACAGAGGCTCCGCAGGATTGCCATAACTTCGACCAGGAGCCTTACCTGGGGACAGGGTTCCCTGAAGATGCCCCACCCCCGTACCACCAGCATCCACAGCCCAGTATCCAGCATCAACCAGGACTTTATCACAGGTCAAGACAGACATCTATGATTAACACCTCCCGCTCAACAGCCTGCAGAGTGCTTCAGCCCCACCCCGACTCCAGCAACAGCGAACCAGAGTCACCGCAACATTTTCACAACTACCCTTCTCCTCCAGCTCTGTCAAAGCCTCATCAGCCACCTGATGAGCAGCTGGTCAATGCAGAGTATATCCCAGCCCAGCCTTGCCGAGCCTCCACCAGAGCGTATGCCCATCATCACTCAAACCCCCATAAGGCGTCCGTGGTGCCTAAACCCAATCGAACCACCTATTCTCCAGAAAGAAGCCATCATCATCATCAAGAGCAGCCGCCCACAGCATCCCAGATTCAACCCTCCAGATCTAGAGCGGGCCCAAAGAAGTGTCGCTCGAATGAAGACAGAAATGGGGCCAGCAGGAAGCCAGGGAAGAAGGCATGCAGGTCTCAGTCAGAGAACAGCCTGCAAAGGGTTCCAGAACGCAAGTACACCACAGTGGAGAGGGACGGTGGAGGAAGTGGAAGCGGTGGAAGGGGAAGCCGCAGTAGTCAATCAAGGAGCAAGAAACAACAGCAAGGAGGGGGGGGCTGTCGGCGCTGGCAGTCCACCCTGGAACTCAGCCAAGACGAGGCTGAGCAGCCACCCATGCAGGCACCCATGCAGGCACCCATGCAAGGCTCTTCAGCTTCAAACCAAAGGGACCATTGTGCACGGCGAACGCGCAAATCTCGCCCCACTCATGCAGCGCATGTCTACCCACACCCCCCCCAGCCCCACCATCATCAGCACATGGAGTACCAGATAGAGAGGGACCTAGTGCCGCTGTGTCCGCCTACTGAGGGCTACCCTCACCCCCGTCAGGGAGAGTCTGAGTCCAGCATGAGCGAGGCAGACTCTCCTGATTCCAGTACTTTGTCCAGTGACTCAGATGAGAGTGGTGGTCTGGTTTGGCCACAACAACTACCCCCACAACTTTCCGTCCCATCACCCTCTGCCCAACCCGGGGCACCTCTGCAGCCCAAGGCTTTTGTCAAGATTAAGGCCTCACATGCTCTGAAGAAGAAGATCCTGCGCTTCCGCACTGGCTCATTGAAAGTAATGACCACGGTATAAAGTGACATGATGACCGGACAGAACTGAGCCTTGAAACATGCAGAACAATGCATCACAGACATGACTGTGTTCATTTGAGTGGAACAAACATGGTTGTCAAATGAAAAGGATGTTTTAGATGACAAGACATGAAGTAAATGGCCATTATCATATCAGCTGTTTTTTTAAATGGGATGTTAAATGCTATTTCAGTGTTACATTTGGCTAAAACTCTAGGATGATTCATCCTTTGTCAAAGTGTACCATATTTGGCCATATTGGCCCCTGAATGTCCCCAGATCATAACCATGCTGGCATTGTCTTTGAGTCAGCCCAATACACCTACATTATAAGAGACACTGGGCCTCATTCAAGAATGTGTTGTGTCCTGACATATTGGTACATTGTAGGGCTTGTTCCAAGGAATCAAGTCTGATCCACCAAGCATGCTTAACCACACACATCTGACAAATGGGGTTCAGTGAGATTGTATCACTAGCGTGTACAGGTAGGTTTAAAATAATATGCTGCCAGGTTTTCAGCCTCCTTTCAAAGAAGGACCCTTTCTTAGGAAAACTGTTACAGTTTGATTTTATTAGGACTGAAAAATCGTCTTTTGTTGTTGAAATGATGCAAAGCCGTTATTATTGAATTATTAAGTCATATTGTAATGAAATAGGAACATCTCAAGACAAACAACCAAAGGTTAGTGCTTTCTACATGTTTTCTTCATTCACCCACAGCCAATACATAAACTGTGGGTGGTAGTAAATACATCTGTTAGGCACACGTTGTTGTGTAAGAGAGGATTGTTACTACGGTGCAAAGTGCGTGTGAGACATGTTGTCTGGAACCGTGTGGTTTAGACAGTAAATCTCAATGTAGCAGAAAACGACTTTTGACTGAAAATAAGTATATACATCTTCAACATGTTACTGTAGGAGCTGTCAGAAACAAACAAGACACCCAGCAACAAGTGTCATACTGTCTTTGAAATGTTTTGGATGGATCAAATGTCTCACTAACAAAGTCAAGTATTCTTAAAAAGAGCATTTTAATGTTATACAGTATAGCAAATTGCAGTTCTTATTGTATAAAGTGAATATGAGGGTACTTGAGCAAATGAAATGTGTCTGCCCAAAGAATGTAATGTTATTAAGTCACTTTCACTATTTGACAGTATTATCATTTTATGTGCACTCGCCAACTAACTATTAGCTTCTCTTTGTATGAAATGTGTTTGACAAAATGCAGTATATGAAATTAAAGTGTTTGTGAAAAACAAAAATGTCTACTTTTATTCTACTACGGCTATGCTTCTGTACAACCACCAGTAGTTGTGTCAGTGGAGGCATTTGTTAATGCACCATCGTGTTCAAACGGCCAGCTAACATTAATGTTGCCAGGAAGACCACATTGCAGGAGGGGGCACTTTGATCCTGTCATAGGCCATTTAGTATTGGTCTTTCAAATAACAAAACATCTCTCTCAACAGAATGACGTGTCTCTCAACAGAATGACATGTCTCTCAACAGAATGACGTGTCTCTCAACAGAATGACATGTCTCTCAACAGTATGACATGTCTCTCAACAGAATGACATGTCTCTCAACAGAATGACATGTCTCTCAACAGAATGACATGTCTCTCAACAGTATGACATGTCTCTCAACAGTATGACATGTCTCTCAACAGAATGACATGTCTCTCAACAGAATGACATGTCTCTCAACAGTATGACATGTCTCTCAACAGTATGACATGTCTCTCAACAGTATGACATGTCTCTCAACAGAATGACGTGTCTCTCAACAGAATGACGTGTCTCTCAACAGAATGACATGTCTCTCAACAGTATGACATGTCTCTCAACAGAATGACATGTCTCAACAGAATGACGTGTCTCTCAACAGTATGACATGTCTCTCAACAGAATGACATGTCTCTCAACAGTATGACATGTCTCTCAACAGAATGACGTGTCTCTCAACAGTATGACATGTCTCTCAACAGAATGACATGTCTCTCAACAGTATGACATGTCTCTCAACAGAATGACATCTCTCTCAACAGAATGACGTGTCTCTCAACAGAATGACATGTCTCTCAACAGTATGACATGTCTCTCAACAGAATTACGTGTCTCTCAACAGAATGACATGTCTCTCAACAGTATGACATGTCTCTCAACAGTATGACATGTCTCTCAACAGTATGACATGTCTCTCAACAGAATGACATGTCTCTCAACAGTATGACATGTCTCTCAACAGAATGACATGTCTCTCAACAGTATGACATGTCTCTCAACAGAATGACATGTCTCTCAACAGTATGACATGTCTCTCAACAGAATGACATGTCTCTCAACAGTATGACATGTCTCTCAACAGAATGACATGTCTCTCAACAGAATGACATGTCTCTCAACAGTATGACATGTCTCTCAACAGTATGACATGTCTCTCAACAGAATGACATGTCTCTCAACAGTATGACATGTCTCTCAACAGAATGACATGTCTCTCAACAGAATGACATGTCTCTCAACAGAATGACACAACCTGATCTCACCAGAATGCGTGACTCCACCACGACTCCTTAACACCACAATGCGTGGTGGAGTCACGAACTTTGTTACATTTGCGTGTCGGCACCACGCAAACAACCCCAATGTAAAGTGAATGAGGCTCCTTTGTCGTGGTGCACACACGCATTTCTACAACGTGCATTGTGTGTAATGCAACTGTAATATTTATTAAATTAGTTTGTTTTTAAGGAAGGCCAGAGCTTCAGCTGTGTCAAATAGATTGTTCCCTTCAGTTAACGTTATTTAAAAGATAATGATCATGTCCCCTGTATTGTATTACGAGCGTCCATTCCCATTGGATAACGGAGAATTTTACACCCGGAAGTAAGTAGCCTATTCTCCTTACTGTCGATTGATTTTACAGTGATATCTGCACTACTCATCGACTAAAAAACTTTATCCTTATCCTTGTTAATTACACAACATTGATTGGTTTGAATTGTGTGCAATGCTTTTGTATTTTCCCCCTTCGATTCGGAGAAACAAATATATTTTCGGAGTTTTTGGACGGCAGAAGACACTACACTACCCAGAATCCTCAGCTATCGTTTGGGACTACACCATGAACCCCGTGATCAGTCCTCAAGCTCTGTGATTGGTTGACCTCCAACTCCATTCCATATGAAAAAAAAGGTTTCGTAAAAGAGAAAATCATACTTTATTCAGCAGTGCTTGCTTTACTCTTTGAAAGTCATCACATGAATGCATTGTAATAAATGGTTTGGCTGCATTAAATATTACACATCTGTCTCATCTGTCTCTCAACAGAATGACATGTCTCTCAACAGAATGACATGTCTAGTTCTATTGACATAGTTGCCAAAAGCTCGGTTCCTCCTGGTGCTTGTCTTTGGTGTTTATATTGGCTAAACCACTTGGAAAGGTCAGCATATCTGTTTTGACGAGCCTCCGGGTCCACTTTGGCCCAGTAAGCACAAACAATGTGATCAATCCCCAACCAGGGTCAGCATTGTATGGGTGCTCAGTTCTCAGTGCTCAGTTCTGTGGATGCACTTGTTTCAGTTTATACACAGTCAGTGCCAGCAAATGCTGTTCTTCACAACGTATATTGTGATAGGAAGATCTGCCTTTTGCCTTCTTGGCTAGATGTTCTCTTAATGGTTCATGCCAATAGTATAGGGTGGGTTGGTTGTATAACTCTTTAAAATAACTGATAACTGTAGTCTTTTTTGGGTCTTTCTTTCTGGACTCTTGCTTTTGAGTACTGCTCCTTAAGTCTCTCAAACTGTAATCGTTGGGTATTATGAGAAATGAAGATGCTCATAACAGATAGACTGACCAATTAAATCAACAAATACAAGGGTACAGGAAACATTTATCAAATGTTGCTACGGGCAAACAACTGGCCTGTTCGCTCACAGCCACTACTTCCCCAATTATTTTTTTATATATATTTTTTATTATATAATTAATGGACATTCCAACTCTCCTTTAGGGCCCCTGGGTTTTAGCACAGGAAAGCCTGTGCATTGAATTGCCGCTGAGCACACCATGACAAAGTTATAGAAAACACACCCTCACACACTCTCACCCGTCAGCAGCCCTGGTGTTAGTGATGACTGTTGAGTGATTGAAAAGTGTGGAAGAGAGAGAGTGGGGGAGGTGACAGTGAGAGGAGGGATTAAGTGGAAAGTTAAGAACTCAAAGGGAGGAATACCTGTTACCAACAGAACAGAAGAAGAACAGTGGATTGAGCTAATGTAACTGCTCCTTTGGATGATCCCTGACACTTCATTGTGATTCACTGCATTCATAGGGTTAGTTCTGTTTCTATGAGTACAACTAATGCTACTACAGCTGCCAGTACTTTCACAAATACTACTACTTTTTATTATTACTACTGCTGATATAACTTTATTATTTCTATACATTTGGTAATAGCATGTTTGCTACTATTACTACTGTTAGTAATACTTTTACTTATATTACTGTTGGGAAAATACTGAATGTTCCTTCTATATCAGAGTAGCACATGATAACAGAGGCCCTACGTAGCTGTGCACGTAGCCAGATGTATGACTACATGGAAGACGCTCATGAGACACTGTGTTGAAGTTATGATAGCTATGCTCCTAAGATTGGCATGATGACAGAGCCCTGCCTAGAGAGATAGGCATATGACTGTCATCAGTATTGCTTACGCAGGCCTCAGCTAATCTGAGCTAATGTCAGAATACTGCTTTGAACCGGTATTCTTCCATCTCCATCAGTATTTTTAAGCAGAGGTCAATCATTTGTACGGCCCTCGGAGGATGTTGAAGAAATGGCCATTGAGAGGAAAAAGGTTCCCCACCCCTGCTATAGAGTTTTGTGGACCACCGACCAAGCTGTCGTTTTTCAGTGTACACTGTAACGGTACGTCCACACAGCAGCTTCAGAAGAATCTTCCACCGCTTCCAACGCTTCTCTGCCCATTGACTTTGAATGGGGATGACGTCACTTTGCCTCGCTTTTCGCCGAACTGCATTGTGGGGGAGCGAAGCGAAGATTTCCAGGATGTCCAGGATTTCCAGGATTCCAAAGTTGTGCAATGTTCAACTTTTGAAGCTGAGCTGGAAGCGCCAGCCAATCAAACACGTTTATGCAAATCTGACAGTAGAAGCGCTAGCCAATCAAACCGCGTGTAAGCAGGGAGAACCAGACCACAGTTCATTTCCTCATATTCCAAACGACAAATTACGGTAGAAAATCACCCGGTTCTTTACGACCAGAACTATTAATGGGATACAAACCGGAGGAACCAGGCATGGAGGGAGGTGGCAGAGACAGTGGGTGAAACTGGTAGGTTTTCGCCTGTTTGGGGAGTTTATATATATATATATATATATTGCTCGCATAAAATCCCCGGGGTTTTTTGCTTTGTATGTCGGGGGTGGGAGATTCATGTGATTGGTTGTTGGTCGCATTGCTCGCAAAAAATCCCCAAGCTGTCAGACACGCCCAGCTCCAAGATTTTCAAGATTTTCGAAAAGCTGCTGTGTGGACGTACCGTAAGCCCCAATAAGTAAACGTAACTCAAAACAATGAGGGCAACTGAGTGCCTCAAGTATTTTAAGTTAATCAACTCAAAACTTACAATTTTCAAGAACTTAAATAATTGCTACATGTACCTATTGATTACAGTAAAATTAAAATGGCTTATTAAGTCAACTCAAATATGTTCAGGTACTGTGACTTAAACATTTGAATTCACCTGTACTAATGGATTAAGTTACCAGAACTTAAAGACATAAGTACTCAAAGTCTTTTTTTTGTTTGGGTTAACAGAACTCAATATTTATTATTTCAACCAAACCAAACACATTGACTTAGTCATCTCAAAATTACATAACTTAAAACTTAAAAACATTGACACAACTGATTGCCTCAATTGAATCGATTGCGACTAACTTGAACAGCTTTACTACATTTCTTATTTTCTAGCCCTCCTATTTAACATGCTGTCCTGTTAACATTTACAAGACAGTAAAATAAGTAGTCATACACATTTTTTTTTAAAAATGCAAAGGAAATTGTACTTCTGGCACATTTTGGTTAAAACCTGAATAGAGCAACAACTTTGATAAAATCACAATGACAGTCTGAACCCTTTAACTGTAAAACTCTAAAATGTAAATGAATTACATTAACAAGTATCAAATCTTCATCTGGATGAGTTAAAGTGCAACAACAACAAACAAACAAACGCAGAAACACACATTCACATGATTAATGCCGGTGTCAACCTTTCTTATGTTCTTTCTCTAACACGTAATGAAGGTTATTAAGCGTTTTAGCTCCTGTGTTGTTAATATTGACCGCCATTTCCTTTATGAAGTGAAGCAGCCTCCCTGTCTGTGTCCTCGCGCTGTCCTCACATCCCCGGACCCCCAGACTCGGAGGAGCACAGGAATGTCAGTATTGTTTATGAAGCAGGGTATAGAAAGTACATTATTGAAATGCTATTTATACTATTTATTTACTTTTACAAACAGTGAGCAGCTGGGCAGCTGCAGCATGTGTATTGCAGGACATGTGTATACAGGGGATTGCAGTTCAAAGTGCTTTACATCAGTAAAAAATAAGACATAAAATCAGTGTAAAACAAGCAGCAAGAGCAAAGCATAAAGTGGGATAAAATAATTAAAAATAAAAACATGGGGAATAAAACATAGAGAAATAGTGCAATGTCAATCACAGAGAATAGTGCAGTATAATAGATAGATAGATCTTTATTTGACATTGTACAGGTACAACGAAATTACAATAGACTCAAGGTGCCAACACGCAACAACAAGACAATATAAAAACAACAAGACAATTTAAAAACAAGACACTATAAAAACAATAAATGGGACTTAAAAAAGGGAATATGTACATAAATAAATAATAAATTAATTAAATTGCACGATTCCCCTCGTATTGCACGGAAGGCTTATATAATTTAAATATCAGCAGCGTTTAGTGCACATATGACCCTGGGAAAAAAACTGAACTTGAGTCTGTTTGTCCGGGAAGACATGGTACGGAAGCGCCTGCCTGAGCGCAGCCGTACGAAGTGCTCGTTACCCTTGAGGATTTTGACTGCCTTCTTAAGGCAACGAGAGCTGTACAGTACCTCCAGGGAGGGGAGGGGGCAACCGATGATCTTCTGGGCCGAGTTGATGACCCTTTGGAGCGCACCCCTCTCTGCGGCTGTGCAGCTGAGGAACCACACGCAGATGCAGTAGGTGAGGATGCTTTCCACGGCGCAGCGGTAGAAGGACACAAGCAGATCCTGTCTGAGGTGGTAATTCCTGAGTATTCTCAGGAAGTAGAGTCTCTGCTGTGCCTTCTTGACGGTTGCCGTGGTGTTGGTCCTCCAGGACAGGTCCTCCGCCAGGTGAACGCCCAGGAATTTGATCACTGAGACTCTCACAGCCTCCATCAATGTACAGCATGTCGGTCTTCTTCCTCCTAAAGTCAATGATCATTTCCTGGGTTTTCAGCTTGTTCAGCTGCAGGTTGTTTACTTTGCACACCGCTAGCAGTTGCTCCACCTCTTCCATGTACGCGGTCTCGTCACCCCCTGAGATGCAGCCCACCACAGTGGTATCATCAGCGAACTTTATGATGGAGTTGCTGGTGTGGGCGGGGACGAGATCATAGGTGTAGAGGGCGTATAGTAGGGGGCTCAGCACGCAGCCCTGTGGTGATCCGGTGCTGAGACTGAGGGACGTGGAGGTGTGGGTGCCAATCCTCACTCTCTGGGGGCGATCAGACGGGAAGTCCTTAATCCATAGACACAAGGAATGGGATACTCCCAGGACAGATAGCTTGGTCACCAGTCTGTCAGGGAGGATGGTATTAAATGCAGAGCTGAAGTCCACGAAGAGCATCCGTGCGTAACTCCCCCTACTCTCCAGGTGAGACAAGGTAGAGTGGAGAGCAGGGGCGGCGCCAGGGGGTATCTTCTATAGCAACTCCAACAATTGGCCTAGCAACGGCTTAGCAACCCCATTGTTTTGATATGAAAATGTATCATATTTATACACATTTTCGCAGCCCGCGAGAATGTGTATAAATATGATACATTTTCGCGGGATCTATCAGGGGCGGGTCGTTGTAATTTACTGCGTGAACTGTTACTTGGCTAATTCTCAGTAGATCGAAAATGGAAACATTTCTCACAGTCACAAGTCAGCGTAAACGACCGCGATCTCCAACGGAGCCGGTCCAGCCGGACAACCCTGCTATCCACAAGGATCCCGATGTTCACTATGAAAACCGGGAGGATTGGGACCACGAAGAACAGGTGCCCCCGCCAACTGACCCGCTGCACCCGCAGCAGCAGGACCAGCTAGCTGCTACCACGAGCTGCAGTGGAACTAGTGGAACTAGCGCTGCTCCTCTCCGCACCGTAATTGACATCAGCCAGTCAGCCTGTGATGGACCAAGACGTCCTATGCCGAGAAAATACCCGTCAAAGAAGTACGGACTGCAAATGCGGTCATTCAATCGCCGATGGTATGAGCAATATACTTGGCTAGAGTACTCAATGACTATGGACAGTGTATTTTGTTTTGCCTGCAGGCATTTTGCTCATGAAGGACGCCGGTTCCATAAAGAAACCGCCTTTACCCATGACGGATTTAGCACCTGGGTGAAAGCTACGCAGTCATTCATTACTCATGATGTGAGCAGTGAACATAAATGTGCCATGGATGCATGGTCTGAATTTAAATGAAGGAAAGAGAGTGGCTCAAAAATCAGCAACGCACTCAGCGAGGGACATTCAAAAACTGTATGTGAAAACAGGGAATATATGCGGGCAGTTGTGGAAGCATTGCGTTACACTGCGTGTCAAACCATTGCACAACGAGGGCCTAGGGAGAGTGAAGCATCATCAGGGGAAACGTTATCGAACTTTTAGACCTGATTGGCAAGTTTGACAAAACTGTGGCAAAACAAATATCCGATAATCCGAGAAATGTAAAGTACACACACCACGACATACAAGATGAGCTAATTGAGCTGATGTCAAATATGGTCAGGGATCAAATCAGTGGGGAAGTACAGGAAGCTGGAGTGTTTGCACTGATGGTGGATGAGAGCAAAGACGTGAGTAAAAAGGAGCAGGTGTCTGTGGCAGTGCGCTATATACATAACGATGGCATACAGGAGGAGTTCCTTCACTTCACCCCAGCTGATGAACTAGACGCCGATTCACTTTTGACAACGATCAAACAGACGCTCAGTAAATGTAACATTGATCACAACATGTGCATTGGCCAATGTTACGACGGTGCCGTGTCAGGGTGTAATAACGGTGTGCAGGAGAGTTTTCGGAAGGAGGTGCCACAGGCCCTTTATGTACATTGCCATGCCCACCGGCTAAATTTAGTTTTAGTTGACTGCGTCAAGAATGTAAGACCAGCAGGGGATTTTTTTGAAGTTGTGCAGATGCTGTATAATTTCTTTTCTGGCTCTGACGTGCACAACATTTTCCATAAAAAACAAAAGGAACTTGAACCAACAGAAAAGCCGGTTGAACTAAAAAAGCTGTCAGACACTAGATGGGCGTGTCAGTACTGTGGGCCATTCAGGAAACACTGCCAGCAATCTATGCCACACTCGATGAGGTCATCACGCAGTCAAACGCTCGCAGGAAGACAGAAGCTAGAGCTGTGCAACTCACTCTATTTGAGGATATGATTCGGGCCACCAAATTCTTGTCCGACCATTTACAGTCTCCAGATCTGCAACTGGCATCTGCTTCGGATCTTGTTGAGTCGGTAATTACATCCCTCTCCGAAAAGCGAAATGAAAATCATGGAGCCCTCTCCACCAAGACGGGCATCCTCCTCCTCCAGTTGAGACAAGAGCGACGTCAGCCTCAGCCTGCATGCCACCTACAGGAGTTTGTGGTTGATGCTCCAACAGGAAGACTTCCACCACTCACCTCCTCCGATGACATCTGAAAGCACTGCTACTACCCTGTCATTGGTAGACTCGTCAATGAAATGAAAAGGCGGTTTTCGTCATCTTGTGGAGTTCTGCAGGGCGCGTCTGCCTTAAATCCAACACATAAGTCATTCCTTGAGATGGAACACCTGTCACCCATGGCCCAGTATTATGGGGTAAAAACTGACAACCTGTCTGCAGAACTGCACCAAGTTTGACGGCTCCTTGAGCGAAAAGAGCAGCAGCAGAGACAAAGTGTGAAAACCACGCACGAATTTCTCTCCCTTCTCCGGCCATACAAGGATGCATTTATTGATTTGCACAGACTTTTGTGTAAATCGGTCACACTGCCTGTCACGTCTGCAACCTGCGAACGCAGCTTTTCTTGTTTACGGCGTGTCAAAAACGACATGAGGAGCAAACAGCGGGGACTTAAGGAATAGCAATTTGGCTTTGCTGTCCATCAATGCAGAACGTGCACGAGCCCTAGATGTGCAGGAGATCATAGACGCTTTTGCTTTGAACCACAACAACAGACGCATTGTCCTGCTCTGACAGATGTGACCGACTCTGCCCCCCTTCTCATGTACACATACGTGTGTGTGTGTGTGTGTGTGTGTGTGTGTGTGTGTGTGTGTGTGTGTGTGTGTGTGTGTGTGTGTGTGTGTGTGTGTGTGTGTGTGTGTGTGTGTGTGTGTGTGTGTGTGTGTGTGTGTGTGTGTGTGTTTCCATGTGTTCAATTTGAATTGACAGCTGATAAAACACAATATAAATGTGCATGGAATTATTTGTTGGTATTGTGTTAACGTTAAGGTGTTGCATTTGATTCACATTAATATGCATGTGAGTGTTATGCGCATGTGTAGAAGAGCCCACGGTGATGATCCACTGCCCTCATTTCCTCCACCCTGCTCTCTGCAGAGCTCCACTCCAGAATATACAAATTCTGCTAGCCAGTGATTCTCAGACACAGCGTCTCACCCTTTGAGCATCTCGGCAGAAATGAGCAGTCGCTCCTCTCAGTTACAAATTGTGAATGAGGAGAAGAGAACTGAGGAGGAGGAGGAGGAGGAGGAGGAGGAGGAGGAGGAGGAGGAGGAGGAGGAGGAGGAGGAGGAGGAGGAGGAGGAGAGTCACAGAATGAGGCCAGAGAGGAGGAAAAGTGCGTTATTTAGGCAATGTTGTTGGTGGGAGTTAGGGAGAGACCGCCCCTTCCAGGTGTGTGTATGTGTGTGCGTTTTCCGGCGTGTGTCACGTGAAAGTCATGAGTGTTACACTATTGATTGGTTCTGTAAATAAAGAGAACGTTTTCGACATTGAAGGCTTGAGTAATGGGGGGTGGAGGTGAGTGCCACTGGACGGTAGTCATTTAGGCAGCCGATGTTGTTCTTTTTCGGCACTGGGATGATTGTGGATGTTTTCAGGCAGGATGGGACGATGGCCTGGGACAGGGACTGGTTGAAGATCTTGGTGAATATCCCCGCCAGCTGGTCAGCGCAGTCTCTCAGCACCCGTCCCAAGACTCCGTCCGGCCCCGCTGCTTTCCGCGGGTTCACTGCCTTCAGTGTGCGTCTCACCTCGTGCTCCGTGAGGGTGAGGCTGCTGAGGGAAGGTGGATGTAATGGTGTGGCTGCTTCCGATAGCCCTGTCTCGTAGCGGGCGAAGAAGGAGTTCAGCTCCTCCGCCAGCTGAGGGTCACCCCCGTCGGCCGAGGGGTGGCTGGGTTTGTAGTTGGTCATTTGCTGGACCCCCTGCCACACCCGCCTGGAGTCGTTGCCCCGGAAGCAGTCCTCAATCTTCCCCTTGTAGTCCATCTTGGCCCAGAGCCGACCCGCTTCAGGTCGGCTCTGGCAGTGCTGTACAGCTCCCGCTCACCAGTCCTGAAGGCAATGTCCCTCTCCCTGACCAGGCGCTGCACTTCTCCAGTCATCCACGGCTTCTTGTTGGGATGAACCCGGATACGCTTAAATACATAATAGTGTAAAATCAGTTAAATGCTTTGGTAAAGAGATGCCTTTTAAAAATGCCTAATGTATTGGCTTCCCTAATATTGTTGGGTAACGTGTTCCACAGTTTTGGGGCGTAGTTTACAAAGGCTGAATCACCGATCTTCTTATGACTCTTTCTGGTGACCTCTAATAGACCTGCATCTGATGATCGCAGTGTTCTGGCAGGTGTGTAGTTCATTAGAGAGTCAGCAATGTAGCTGGGTCCATTTAGAGCTTTGTATGAGGAGAAGCACCTTAAAGGAATGGTCCACTCATTAGATAATTAATCAAAACTTCAGTATTTAGTGAAACGTTATGTTTAAACCATACCCTGAAGAAATCAGCGATATTCCCCGGTAAATAATGATTTTATAGCTCTTTTTTATCAAAACCTGTATATTCCGTCTGGCCGCCGCCATTTTTGCCATTTTCAGTAGTCACGTAATGATCGTGACGTCATCCATGCGTTCACTTTGTCAACACACGGAAATATGGTGGAGTATTTCAGTTCGGACTCGTCAGCAGAGGAACAAGTTTTGACCAATGTGAAGAGATTGGATGGGGGAATTCAGCCATACAGGTTCGAGCCAAGTAGTCAGAACCGCCAGGAATCCAGGGACAGTGACGATGAGGATGAACAGCGCGGTGATCTTGCTGGAGACGATCCCTTTACTCGTACAATTGATTTCGGGAGGCGAGTAGGAAGACCTGTACATGAGTGGTGTACTTGCGATCGGTGTGTAGCCATGGACAATCCTCTTATGAACATTTGTTGTCATGAGCTAGAAGAGCTTGAAAATAAACTGTTCACAGACGACTTGGATTGCATACGTTTACACAGGGAATTCGACACTGTGGTGTTAGAAAAAGCTGTATTGAGAACAGCACTGGTTGCCATGAAGGATATGAAAATACACACTAGCCGGTACTACGCTATATGGAAAGGCCACCAAAAACTGTCCTGGCCTGGACGATGAAGGACGTTAAAACGGGGCTAGCCGCTGCAATGGAAATGCGCTATAACATACCTTATTCTTACTCCGAGCACTACTTCTGCTCCTCCGTCGCTTCACACTTGCAGAGGGCGATTTCTCAACTGGCCGAACTGGTGTCCTGGTCGGTGATGACACCAGAAAGACCGATGGTACTGCATCTCCATTGAGTAATGGTTGTTCCATAAATCCCATGTTATGTTTGATCATACTCTCAGAGTAGTCGTCCGGAAATTTGAAATGTTCGCTGCATACATGAGCCTGTGAATCTTTCGGTTCGGGCCGGCCACATTTCGCTAGCCACTGCCTCCGAATGTACTTCTTACGCTTACCTTTTGGCAACAGATGGAACCGAGCATTCCGTGGATTGTTCCTATCAGAATTGTGGCAATATTTCGCGATACAGTGAGGCATATTTGAAGAGAGAAACTACAGTAAATAACATGGAGATCAACGTGTCCTCGAAAACCAAACGCATGGTTTACGTCACGTCCGGAAAATGGCGGCGCCCACAGTGTTGATGTTATTTCGGTATATAATCAGTTTAAAATCACTGATAATGTCATCGGATTAAAAAAAAAAAAAAAGACTGGTCTGTTTTATCGGATGATAATTATTTAAAAATGAGTGTCATGAGCATACCATTCCTTTAAAATCAATTCTGAAAGTTACAGGAAGCCAGTGTAGAGTAGCTAAGACAGGACTAATGTTTTCCCTTCTTTTGGTATTCGTTAGTAGTCTAGCTGCAGAGTTTTGAATGAGCTGGAGTCTTCCAATAGCTTTCTTGGGGAGACCAGTGAATAGTGTATTGCAGTAGTCTAGTCGGCTAGATATAAAAGCATCAATTAGCTTCTCTGCATCATTGTGATTTATGAATGGTCTTACCTTCGCTATGTTTCTGAGATGAAAGAAAGCTATTTTGGTCACTTTGTTTTAATGGGCGTTGAAGTTCAAATCTGAGTCCAGGATGACACAGAGACTTGTCACCTCCGGTTTAATCCAAGTGGTTAAACTTCCTAGATTATTTGTTAGCATCTCTCTTTTTGAGATAATAATAATGTATTATTATTATTATTATTATTATTATTATTATTATTAGGACTATGTGTTGGAGATGTGTGGTTGGACTTTGTCTCACAGGCAGAGGAGACTGGGCCAATTGTACATTCTCAAACTGCACCACTTGGAACTAACTAAACAATGCAGAGATTATTTTTATATAATTGTATTCAATAACCGTAAGAAATTCAACAGTATGAAGTGATTTGTAAATAGGAATACAGATTTGACTTAATGTTTTCATAAATATATTTTTCTCCCAGTTTGTCATGGGACTTATTTTTACCCTCTCAAAGAACCGGAATCGAGAACCAAAAATAACCGGAATCGAAAAGCAGAACCGGAATCGTTAAAATCCAAACGATACCCAACCCTTTGTGTGATGCAGTAAAATCTTACCGCTCACTTACGTAAGCGGTGTTGTAAAAACCGTGGGAAAGGGTAAAATACGATGACGAAGAATAAGATTCCAGTGGCCCCAATTTTTGTCCATTCTGGACAAGTGAAAAATGTATTCGGACAAGTAAATTGACAAACTCACTTGTCCATGGACAAGTACTCTCTAAAAACTTTTTCTCACACTGTCTACACCAAAGAATCAGACGAGCTACCAGTGAAACCAAGTGCCAGGAGATAAAACATATCCAATAAATGTTTTACGATACTTCAGTATCGCTTCAAACAAAAAAAACGATTCAGTTCATTTGTATTTGGGTGAAGGAAAACAGACCAAAACCTCTGCAAATCACACAAACTATATGGATGGATAGACAGAAACAGGATAAGTGCAAAAAAAAATTGTATTTTAATGAACTTAATATAGAGTGGTACTGTTAATGAATTAAGGATACTCACTGTGCAGGTTCGGAAAAATCCAGAGGTGTCCTCTTGCAGATACACAGGAAGGGCATGGATAACGGTGGTACGCCTGGTGTTGATGTCGTGTAATTCCTATAACGATAAAAATACAAGCGTACAAACTGTTGACTGTGAAGTTTACTGAACAAACCTGTCAATCCAACAATCCAATCAAAACATATATCCACAGATAACCTGTTCTTTAATGCAATCAGACAAAAAGCAAAAACAAAGTGGGCTAATTGTAAAATTCAAAAGATATCTTTTTTAATCTGTCCAACGTTAAATGTTCAACCTTTGAATTGTAAAATAATCTCTTTACCTGTTCATCGTGGATTTTTAGAATTTCAGCCAAAGCCTCAGCTGTCTTCCCAGATTTGGACGTCTTCTGTCTAAATATGGCCATCAGTCGAGGAAGATGGTGGTCAAAAGCAGCGTAGAACGTGTTGGGCAGATTCTGGTTTGTAATCCGTTGGAACTCTGCATACACCTATTTAAAAAACAGAGCAGAAGGACAATACAGCAATGTCAATTAGTCAGTTCCAAATAAATCAAACTAGGTTAAAGTGGTATCCTCCTTACAAATGTAATAGATCCTCCAAGTTTGACCAGTCAGTTCCTTCCCTGTGGCAAGAACGAGAACTTCACCTGGACTGTTCTTTTCCTTGCATTACATTACACCACAGGGAAGGAGCTGGAACTTTGAAGATCTATGACACTCCTATATACAGCAAATAGCCACTATAAGAGTCACAGAATGTGCCATATGTTATCAATAAAGAAGAAAACAGGAAAAAGAGAGCTAATCCATATTACCTCAGACTCCATTTTGAGAGCAGGCCAGAGGTCCATGAGCTCGTTCACTGCCGGGCATGTCCTCACTATGGTCTGTCGCCGCAGTGCAAATGTGGTGTGCATCATCTTTTTAATGAGGGGTAGGTCCATCTCAGTCTTCTTGACTTCCTCAACAATTGTCTGCCTCAAGTGCTCAAGACTTGAGGGATCCTCTCGTTGGGGAAGGTTGAACAAATCCTATATTTAAAATGTAATGTAAGCTACTGCCTAATAACTTCTTAAACATCCATTGAGTTAATGTTAGTATGGTAAATTAATTCATGGACAACAAATGGACAAGCGTTCACTACCAAGCCTGTTAATAATCTGACATTGTTATATTCACTTTAACATTACCTTTCTCTGCTCTGCCCCGTGCGTGTGTGTGTGTGTGTGTGTGTGTGTGTGCGTGCGTGCGTGCGTGTGTGTGTGTGTGTGGCCTCGCGCTTGTTGAACCCGTATACACAGGTTGAAACCTGGGTGAAGGAGTCAAAACGTTAGCAGCGGCTCTCGTAATTCAGCAGCGAGGAAGGGAACACAAGCACACACAACCCTCCGCGCCTCGTGGTTTACAGTGTGGTTTATCCCCTTCAGACTAAAGCTGAACAAATCCTATATTTAAAATGTAATGTAAGCTACTGCTTAATACATTCTTAAACATTCATTGGGGAAATGTTAGTATGGTAAATGATGAATTAATGGACAAGCGTTCACTACCGAGCCTGTTTATAACTGACAACGTTATATTCAATTTAACATTACCTGTCTCTGCTCCGTCCCGTGTGTGTGGCCTCACGCTCGTTGAAACCTGGGTGAAGGACAGTGTTACACTTTAGCAGCAGGTCTCATAATTCAGCGGCAGCGAGGAGAGCACGGAGGGAGCACACACAATCCTCCGCACCTCGTGGTTTACAGTGGATGAAAATGTTAGCTTGCTAACTGTTAGCAAACTAGCTAGCTAATGACCGTGTTAAATAGTGACTTTCAGTCCAATGCCTTCGGGGTTGTTCGTAGTAAATTAAGTAAATGGTTGGGTTTATTATGACACACATTTGAGTATAAATTGATTACACTAACATTGAAGGCTTTTATTAGGAAACCTACCTGTTATGTTAGTGTTTCAACAGCTGCCGTCACTACGAGCACCCACAACCACAATGCATTTGGCTGAACTTTTTGAATACATAATTAGCTTAGGGGCAATGACATTTTTACGAACATTTCAACGTATACAAAAAGTGACAGCCCTACTTTGGCACCACAACAGTTTCCACAACTACATATCTTACAAGTTAACATTATACAGTAACTGTGCAAACAATTCAGGAATTTCTATGAATCTGCTGACTCAACCTATGGCTAATGCTAGCTAACATGCATGTATCTGGTACATGTATGAGGTTAAAATGTTAACATAGGTTCAGGAGGAGCATGGCCACGCCTAAAACTCCGCCTCGAACCACGGCCACCCCTATTTACAGAGACGTGCACTGCACACACAGACTATAGGTAGTGCTTGAGCACCTGCCCGTTTTGCCCTCTGGACAGCAATGTGCCCTTTTGAAAGTTCGTTTTTTACAGTGTACTGTATGTGGCTCATGGTAACATCGATCAATTCTGGATTAAAAGCTTCTAATATATACAACAATGCCCCAAATGCGCGTTGTAATTTTGTCAGACATCCCCACACGTGCCCCGCGGCACTCCCGTATGTACCCTGGCTGCAGCCCCTCCCTTCCCTGCTCTCAACGTGAACGCGCAGCGCGCAGAGCTGACAGTCAGTCAATCAGTCAGACAGGCCACGGCGGGTCAGTGGTGCAGCAACACGATTTAAAGTGCCCTAGTGACGACCAAGTAAGTAACCACCAGGTAACAAATGCAACGGGTGTATTGTTTAATCCCCTAAATCCAGTGTTGTAGTCAAGTCACCAATTCACGAGTCCAAGTCACCCTCGAGTCACCACTCTTCGAGTCCGAGTCACCAAGGGAGAGTCGTAGTCGAGTCCGAGTCCAAGTCCGAGTCACCCAAGGAGTGTCCAAGTCGAGTCCGAGTCATCATTACCTGTGTCCGAGTCCAATTCCGAGTCACTTAAGAAGAGTCCAAATCAAGTCCGAGTCACAAGTCTTCATGTATTAATCTTCGTGGATATATGTTTTGAAATGTAGCTGCTCCTCTACATTGCTGTTATCCTGTCTATTGAACTGCTGTGAAGCGAGTTTGGCTACAATTCTTGTAATAGGTGCTATACAAATATAAAGCTTATTTCTAATATTAATATTATTATTATATATAAATAAACTATATTTAAAATGAGTTACCTTTTAGAGAAGTGATTATATTTGTATGCCAATATTTTCCTATGGTAAAGTTTTCGTTTTGCACTTTTATTTTGATAGTAATAAGATCGGGACTCTTATTTTGAAGGAACTTTTACGGGTTAAATCAGTTTACCAATAAAGATTTATCCCCAGAAAGCACATGGCTACTTAGCATGCACAATGAGTCATTCTGCATGTTAAGTATGTGCTTTCGTTATCGGCTGAATCTTTATTTATTGATTAGATCACGTTACCTGATGAT